>NC_135781.1:10566526-10830073 GCF_028453695.1 Augochlora pura | reverse complement strand
TGCCCTGGGAGCACTCTCGGTTTGCCCTCGGGGCCAACGCTTTGGAGCAGAGAGTGATGGAGGAGGCAGAATTCTCGATCTTATGGATTCGGCACAGTTGGAAACTCTAGGCTAACTATTTTTCTCTGCCTTTCTGCTTTGATGTGCTTCCAGTGGGCGTGGCTCCGTCGCTCTGGCTATGTAAAGACCTCGGAGAATGTTTTACAAAATAATCGCTATCTGTAATTATCTTTGAACACGTCACGATCCTCTGTTTCTACATTTTACTACAGAGAAATGTACATTTATACATGTACATTTTACTTCTTCTCCATTGTGACTGTCGTGTGTGGGCGTGGCTTCGTTGATCTGACATTGAAAAGTGCTGGGAAAATATACCACAGGGCAATTTCTGCCTATAGTTTTGTTCGAAAGTACGCCACGATTTCCTAAGCTAGAATATCTTGCGATAAAAAGTGTCCTTTCCGCTTCTTCTATACGCGCGGTTCCCTAGATGGGCGTGGTTTCATTGCCGTCGCTTTAGAAAGCGCCAGAGCAGTACTTCATAATATAATCTTCGTTTAGGTTTGCTTAAATCTGATAGTTTCTATAAGTTGCAATAGAAAAGTGTATATCTCAAAACGTAATCATGTAGAGTGTTCTGAGTGCACGCAGTTTTCTTCCTTCCTGCTTCAACGGAGCCAGTGCTGTTTTGAGTGGGCGTGGCTTCATTGTTACAAACTCAGTACTCCGTACAGCAAATCGTACCTATATCTCACATGTATATAGAAGTATGTGTACCTTGCGATTCTATGTCTGACAGCTCTAGGTGGGCGTGGCTTCGTTGCTCCCCCGTTTACAAGCACCAGACTACAGCGATCCCTATCTACGAATCGACAAAATCAAACGCGACGGAAAATATTCGAGACCGGAAATCGAAGCTCTGTTAAATTACGAGGACGGTCGGACAGCGCCAGTAATTTCGTCCAGGGTGGTGCGGCGGTGTATTCCAAGCACCGATCTAATTTCGATTAGCTACCCGTCCGTCTCGATGAGCCTTTAGGAGGCAAGCCGTGGCTTCCGGCCGCGTGGAAAAGTACTGGAAACGTTGAAAACGCGAGAGGGAGAAGGTGTCCCCCGCTCCGGGAAATATCGTGTGGGTAAGTTTCAAGCGTGCACTGAAACGGGGAAAAATATGTAGGTGGCTCTCCGTTACATAAATAGAAGTTTCATTCGTGTCGAGATTAACGTCGTTCCCTCGGGAGAATCAAGCGAGACACGAAATCCGATTGAGTCGAACGACGAATCGCGGCGCGACGCAACGTTTCGAGATGTCAGGCGTTGCCATGCCATGTTCCGTGATGTTTTCCCACTGATCACGACCGATTCGATTAGAACCGGGCCTCGACCGTCCCCGAGGGACCGAAATCGTCGGTCAGTTAAAGTATTCGGCCTGTTCAAGCTCGTTCAACGAGTCGACCTCGCCACTTCCCTTGCGAAAATGTCTTTACAATTTCCGGAATTGTACGGTCAATTAGGGATGCGCGGGCTTTTGGAATTTTGGGGATCCGAGCCTCGAGTATGGTTCACCATTGTCAGGAAAGGTCGCTTTTGGGATTTCGAATACCCGAAATTTCGAAAGTTTCGGACATCGACCGGAACCCGAAGAAAATCTTCGGTTTTATTGGATAACTATGACAAATATTCTTGTTCATACTTCAGTAGTTAAGTGGCAATATTTTATGTTATGGCGGCTGTATAAAACTAATTACAATTTTCTGTTCGAATTGTAATTTTATCGATAACTAAAATATATTCGTAAATTTTAAGATGTTTTGAATATTTGGAAACCAGAACGAAATCAGACGAACAAATAAAAAATATTTTATTTGTAACGAACGAAGATCGCAGCTATAAATACAGCTAAATTCTTGGGTAGGTTTAACGAACACTTGTGTAAAGTTTCGTGAAAATCAGAGTTCCCTTGTGAATGGAAACTTGAAAGGTTGACTTTGCACAATGCTCTTTACACTCCAAAGTTAATCGATATCGACAAAACTCCGAACTTCCTGATACATATTCTATTTCATTCGATGCGATGGACACGAGGACGTCGAACCGCCTAAGTACACACCCGGAAGTATCTTCGCAAATTCGAATCGCCGGGTCTGCGGCGGAGTTCCTCGAAGAACGGTTCGCTATTCCAGTTTGCCGCGCTTCAGAGGACTCGCAGAACGATTCGGTGTCGGCACCGGCAAATTATTGCGGCGATTGGTAACAATTTGTTTCCCCGTGTCCTCCATAGACAGGGACGAGGCCAGTGAACCGGTCAACATCGACGTCGACCGGTGACAAAGCGACGCAGCCACGGCGTTTTCGGGCCACGAGAGAGATCCATCTCGTCCTCCCAGGGAATCGGCTCGACGATCGACCCATTTCTCTCACTCGTGTGTGTCTCTGCCTCTCCCCTTCCCCGAAGACACGAGAGACTACGAACAAATGCGGCCGGACACACTCTTGACGCACACTCTTGACGAACACTCTCGGCTAGATCGATACCGGGTTTAATCGCGTTACCGGGCGCAGCATATAATTTTATTACGGATAAAACCGACGCGATTCCACGCCGCCTCACACCGCGCCTGTTTCTTCCGGCTGCGATGTCGGATTTGCGGCGACCGGCAATCTAGCGGGGCAACCGGCTCGACAGGAAACGGAGCTTATCAATTTCCTTAGGAGACGCGGTATACAGTATGCAAAAAAGCCCGAATAGACGACAAACTATGGAATCGTTGTACGATTTTCACGTTATATTCGAAGCTTCTTGGCTCGTCGATTACGAAACTAAAGTCAGATTAATGTTTAACGTGACCGTTTACTAATAACAAATATTTTCATTAATGAAATAATGAAGTTTTAAATTTGTTACTAATATTTTCATACGCTATTACACAATACAACGAAATTAAATAACAGATATTTTCGTATCAAATTAAAACAATAATATTCCAAACATATGATATCATTTAATATAATACTTCATATTTAACATAATTTACATATAACGCGATACAATATTACATCGAAGTTTGAAACATTGAAAATTCTGTATAATGAACTGTAACATAAACAGATCTGTAACTGACTAATGATTGTTTTCTGTTTTGGATTGAAAAAACTGCACTTAAAACCCTTACTGATCTTATCTCACCATAAGAGAAATATTGGTTCTCATTGTTTATACACACGTGATTTATAGATTGAAGTTTAAAAACATAGTATCTTTGATCAGCGATTCTACATACAAATCAGTAACAAGATGCATCTATTAAACATTGCGTTCATATTGCAAACATAAACAATTTATTCACAGTATGCGCATCTTGTTGTTGGTTAGATCAAGACTATTCTCGCATGTAAATAAATTCTGCACTTTCGCTTAAAACTATTGTTATATTGTTACGAATATATTAGAAATATTGTCATGAACATATAGCAAATTCTCTCCAATTAGCTTGCTTATGACACTTTCTTCCATTTCCATTTTCTTTCATTTCTTGGGAGATGTCCGAACGCACTTGCCTGTTGAATTTCACACGATAATAAAACTTGCACTGCGTCTGAACAGATGCTATCCTGCCATCATTATAAAGCAGCATGCATCAGTCGTGTTCAGTGCTCGGTAATTCTACACTACGTGGCCGTAGCTCGAACAATATCTTGTGAACGCGATCGGTTATCGACGATTGTGATGGACACTTTTTTATTTTAACCCTTAGTAATTCAAACTGTTAAATCAATGCTATGGAGAACTAAAAATTGTATTGCAAGAGAAGAGATAATTAAGATGTTCATTTGAAGCGAAGTATTCATTCACTTCGATATGTGTTTTGCTTTTGTGATTTTCACTGTTACTATTGATTGAGTTGATTGCAACAAGTTGCAAATGAACTGTCGAAAGAGTTTTTATTCTTTCAGGACAATGATCTTCCATTTTTTTAATAAATATAAAATTAACTTTAACCTTCCTAATAAGTTTAAAAAGATATATGAAGCGTTAGAGTTACGTCAGCTGAGAATTAATAAATGCACAAACAGAACTGGAGCCCCCCCCCCCTCCCTCCCCCGAGCCCTAATCGAACGCATACGCAAGAATGTTTCACTTTCAGAATTCAATAGAGCATAAATAGGAGGCAATTGAAGTGAATTCATTTATCGAATGACCACGCCAATCAGATATCAGTTCACTGATCAACGTCCTATTCAACGAATGACCAGCACGGATCAGTTAGGCGGTTCGCCGTCGAAAATAATGCCTAAAGGTGGATATTTCGCTGGAAACTTGTGGCGCAATAGCAGGTAAGCATATACGGTTTCCCGGGAAAATGAAACGAAGAAGCGATATGGGCGTAGCAGGTGTCTATCTCGTCCATCGCACACGTCTCTCGCCCGCATGCAGCCGTCGCATGGTTAACAATTTCGCGATTTCCATCGATCGATCGTTGATTCCCAGTCAGTCGAGGCCGAAGAACGGGGTGATCGCGAATAACAATCGACCCCGTGTTGCGCGCGCGCGTGCTCAACGGCGGACGTGTGGATGGCCGCGTGCACATTAACATTGGACGGCCATTGGTGAGCCGTCGCACAGTGCAGTGGTCGATTTCACCCGAAAAGACGGACTCGACTATCTGAAGAGCAGCTCGATCTTTAAACTCCCATAACTTTATTAATGCTTATCCAAATCTTATGAAACAAAAGCATTTTCGAGTTAATACTTCCTATATTTAGAACCTCTAAACTATTTCTGTTGTAATCGGTGTCTAAAGCGTAAAATCGAGGTAGAAAAAAGGATAATAATTAATTTAATCCTGACCTTAATTAAACACTACAAGTTGCAAATATTTGTTTTTACATCCAGATTGGAAATTTATGAATGTAAATACGGATATAAATATGGACATTCAAAGAAAATAAATATTGCATTAATAAAATAAAAATGTATTTAATACCGAGAAAGGGTTTTTAATACATAAAGGTTAACTATCTATGGTAAGAGCTTCAATAAGCAAGAAACTGTAAAATTTCATTCAAATATTAAAAAACTGATATGAAATGAAAAGTGCTTTTAAAAGTAATTCGCAACGAAATGAGAGTCAGAACATGTTTATATTTTCAACAAATGACATTGCTCAATGCCATTGCTGCAATGAAAATTCGTTAGATTATGTAAAAGTTTTGAAATTCGAATTCGGTTATTTTTTCGGGTCAAATCGGCCAAGTCGACGTGTGCGTCAAGTCGACGCACACCTTCGCGCGTAGAACAAAAACGGAAGCGATGACCCTGTCTGGCCGAGGCTAACGCGATCACGAAGTCGGTCGTGCACTATTTATCTGTCGTTTTACAATCGGGAACGATAAGCATCTATCGGAGCGAGAGAGGACGAGAGGGTTGAAGGTCCACTTCAAACCAATGGCTTCCGGTACAACGTCATTGCGTTTCGGGGTTGCGCCACCGCTCGAGGTTTATGAACTCGTCGAGTAGCGAGACGAAATCTGCTGCCGTGCAAGGCCAGGGATTTCGACGTAATATTGCGTCAGCTAATGCCTGTCGTAACTACACCGTTCAGAAAGCTAGCTGGACGTAACCATGCGAGATGGAATTCAAAAGTCACCTAACTTTATCCATTCTTTTCAGAATTTCCATCAGATTTGTCTGAACCAGTTAATTGTTTTTGGCGAGTATACTCATCATGAAGAAATAATAATATATTGTACGTGGACAAGTATACTTGTTATAAAAAAAATAACAATATCTCGTGTTGTGACGAGTATACTCGTCCATGAGTAAGAATGTGCCGTTTAAATTACAATTTTAGTGAAAATTAAAATATATTCGTAAATTCTTTAATGTTCGAAACATTTGGAGGTCAAGAGGAAGTCATGAAAAAAATAAAGAAAATCAATAAAAAGATACAAATAATTCGTAGGAAAAAACTGTATACACACATTTCAAAGCGTTCGCAACAGCTAACTGGTTAATGGTTTTGATGATTTCTTTGTGTGATAAACTAGACTGCAAAATTTTATTATACTGCGAATGTCCTATATGATGTATAATCCCGGAAGTCTACGATTTGACAATGTACCCATATATGGTAAGAACAACCCAGATTAAATCAAGGCTCAGCGAATTTCTTCGGTGTCTGTATCAGATATGACTTTGTAGATCCGTTCTCTCTACACTTACGTAACAGTCTGCTAAATTTTGTAGAATTGCGTGTGCTATGACATGAACGATTTAATAAAGACTACAACTACCTTAAATTTATAAAAAAAATCGTATATTGTATCATCGTACCTTTCGGTTGTCGCCTTTTTCCTATCGATGTGCCCTTTTTCATTCTGGAGTAATTGGTAAAATTATCTTAATTAGACAAACATTAAGGAAGTGAAAATTACAGGAAGTTATATTGTATATCCACGTTCATTTAAAGTAAGTTCTTTCTTAGCGAAAACACAATCCACGGCTTCGTTTTATAATTTATTAACGAAAAACACTGACCAATGAAAGACGTGGTTGGCTAGTCTGAAGCTTCGTTCATTGGCTCGATCGCCTTGATCCAGCTGATCTCGCCTCTAATTGGCCACTATTTTTCGTTAATAACTTATAAAACGAAGCCGCAGATTGCATTTTTGTTAAGGGAAAAGTTGCCTCAAATAACCTTAGAAACCTCTGATTTTGCGATTGCGAGTGATTTGTGGGACCCCCTAAATAATGTATACAATTTACAATATATATGATTCTAATAATCGCGCAATATTCCGAAATCGAACGAAGAGAAAAATGAGTACAACGAATCTTCACCTTAAATGCAGAATAACACTTCATGATAAAATAAGTGAAAAAAAAATAATACCGTACACTGTACAAGTACACCGTTGTTCGTATATTCGAGTAGCTAAATAACAAAAAACTTTCTCATCTTACGCAAGATTTGAAAAATAGTATTTTTTAGGATCTAATACTTCGCTGTGCGCTGGTAGAACATCGCTGGACATCCGAGTGCCGTGTTCTTGTCATTCGTTCCGAAACGGGACAGGCTAAATCCTGTTAATTGTCCGGAGGAAAGATAACAACTCGCCGGGTGTTTACAGTCGGAGGAGGACAGCTCGGAGGCGAGTAGGTCCTCCGAGGGAGAATTAACGGGGGCATGGGCGCGGTTTCGTGAATCCCGGGTCTGCTCCAGTAATCTCGGTTTTCATTCGTAAACGCGCTGTTTTAGCCTCGCTAATCCCGGTTAAAAAGGCCACCGGGAAATTTTCGGTTTCGACCTGCTCGAGACGGAACAAACGAGTTTTGTTGCCAGCCTGACGAAGGTGGAAAGCTTCGGGAGAACGTTCTCCGTTGTTCGCCGTACGGAGGGACGGCGAGAGGGAAAGCGGAGGTCGAAGGGCAAGGGGATGTTTCGTGAGGTCGTGAGCAGCGAGCGCGAGGAGAATGATAACTCAGGATGACGACACCTGGCGGCACCGTGACGAGAGAACCGGTGTGTCCTCGGGAGAGACGGAAAGAGAAAGAGAGAGCCGACTGGCCGTTTCTTTCGATTATGTTTTCGAAACCCTCGTACTAACGTACTTAACTTAAATGCACAGAAGATGCTAGAACAATCGTACGTGAAATTATACTGAACATACTTAATCAGTAATGTTTTATTTATTAGATCGTCTGGAAAGTTCTATTTTTGTGTGACGCTGCTAGACAGAAATAGTTACAAACACACTCGTCTTAATCTAACTTTCTGCGTCGTTATGCAGGCGGTATTGTATTCTGTTATGCAAGGAAAACTCCGAATTGCAGAGACATGCACAAAGGAACTTACTGCATTGCGTTTCAAGACAATATTTTAAACGGTATAGTGCAATGAAAAATTTTGAGTTATAAACTGTAATAACAATAGATATTTAAATATACTCTGACGCGATAGAACAAGTTACAGAAACCCTCGTATAGTACTCAGTTTATAACACTGTTTCGTTTTAACACAATAAGAAAACTGCGAAAACCTATGCAAGATACTGTCCTTCTGCAACACTGGATAATATGATTTTTCTTATCGTATTTAAAAACTAAATTAACATAAAATAAGGACGGTAAGGAATAACGAACTATAATGAGATACTGCAGTGATACACTTCTCAAACATCGTCATCCGAAAGTTTTGCGTATTCTCTTGGAAGAACCGTTGAAAACTGGTACATGAACTTGTTTCCGCGTACCAATCACGTAAAAGCTCTCCTCTATAACGGCGAGCATTTTTTAAGATACGACGCTAGCAAACTCTATGCATACTTTCCAGTCTTCTGGTAGATCGTCGCGCTATCGACATATCAATTATTCGATGCAAAAACGATCTGGTCAATGGAAAGGGTTGCGCGGAGAATAACCCGAACTACTCCGAACTAGGACCAACTTCTGAAGAACTAACGCCTGACTCGCGCCAGCTTATGGCAACCGGGGGTTGGTGAGTAAGGGTTCAATAGAGAACCGATGAATAATATGTTTTCGCGTTCGGCTGAGTAACGCGATCGTTGTTGGCGAAGAACGGCATGATTCAACGAGTACGCTGGCGCGGATGATCCATCGCTGAGTCCTGAGCGATATTAATTAGCCCGTTTAGGAACGGGCCACGTGTACCAGAACCGGCGCACCGAGTTTTGAACGATGCGTGCTCGCTGGACGAAACCCAAAACTCGTATTGCTGAAAGAAAGTGCTAATAATACTTCCTCGTAAGTGGACTGCGGATCTTGAGCATTTCGCGACCGGTATGCGTAGCTGGAGGATAAAAGATTAGAAACACACCGCAAGAATTTCTAACTATAGTTCGAGTAATTTTAAATAAATTCTAATTAATACAACTTGTATTCGTTCAGCTTTAATATTCGCTTAATTTTAAGAATCTCAAAGATTCTATGAAATCAAAGTAAATGGCCTGAATTTTATCACATAGGTAAACAATAGGTATAAACAAATTAATCTTCGGATATAAACTAACAACGAGTTCACTATTTAAACAGTAATTTTACCGTAACGAGTGGCGTAGGGATTGAAAATCGCAATATATAAATCTTTTTGAATACAAAGCAGAGTCGATAGAACGGAATACCTTTGTTACATTGCGTTTTAGTATGAAATTATATCAAAACCTATGATAAATTAATATGTTACTTCAAAATTACACTGGGCTATAAAGGAATAACAAACAAGTAATTGCAAAGTCGGGATGTATGATTCCGACGATTCATTGCGTTAAAAGCAGCAACAAATTATCGCGTTGCTCCTATTTTTGCAGTCGACGCAGAACATTGATGAAGCGTTTGACTTATTCAAAAATCGACGATCGCGTAGAAAAGCTGACGGTCAGGGGTGAGTCGAACGAGTCGAATAACTGCGTGTCACGACTAGCTAGCCTAATCGAGGCCCTGGCGCGCTTAACATTCGCTGGAAGAATCAATTAACATTCACGATTGCATATTGAACTTGATCCCGCTAATGGATTCGCGAGGCACAGCCAGTCGCGCAATGTTCGTCTGTGTCTGTATGCGCGTGTATGTGTGTGTAGCGGTCGAGAGGTGCGCCCATGGCATCGATTATCGATTTGGATGTAAATAGACGGGAATGATAAATTTATCGGCGCCAGGGACCGCGAGCGGTCGCGCTCGGCGTCCTCCTAATTTTCCCGAGCTGCCACCGCCCTCGCAGGATTCCCTGGCCAGGGAACCGACAGGATTCTCTCTCCTCCTCCCGCCCCCCCCCCCACCCCCCTCTCCTCTCTGGCAAGGGATTCGGCAGGAGCACTGGCCAGGACATCCGGTGAGCGTAAACAGCCAGGACCCTCTAAGCTCGTCGACGCCGCTCGTATCGATCAAACGTTCGTCGATGCGTGTTCGTCGACGTTGTTTTCCTAAGCGCGATGTCGCCACGCGGCCGAACGTTATTGCTTGTTTCGTGCGATTGTTTCTTTAACGGCGCTCCTTGAAGCTTTTTATAAAGCAATCGATAATACCGAGCGTATCGCAAACCGAACACCGCGGTCCTTGAAACAGAAGTACTAGCGTGACTCGCACTCCTCGGTATTCACAGAACTATCCAGCTGTCGCTCTTTTGCAATACCAGAGGATCGAGCTATCAATTTGTTTCCTGTAGACATAATCGGAAACGATTGGTCATTCCCTTTAGGATCTATACAGAAAATGCAGGATTTTCTGAGCAGCATCGTTTGAAAGGTTCGATTTCGAACATCCTTCGCGGTTTCTTCCGATCTGAAATATCGAATATTGGCGACACCTATATGGAAGAATGCTATACTATTGAAAGACGCTGTATTGATTATTTTTTAAAGATCTATGGTATTCAGAAATTTTAGTTTCTTAGTCGGAATCGAGTATTCTCTATACCTCATTTGTATTTAAGCACATTTTATGATTTGGAAGCTACAAATTCATGCTGTGTGAATACTCAAATCACTTTGGAACTATACTACCGACAGAGGAAAGCAGTTGGCAACTTCAGCGCCATCTGAGGGAATATATTGAGTCCAATGGATAAATGATTTTATCATCAGCTAAAAGTTTTACCAATCTTCTTATCAACCGTCCATAATCGATTCAATGGTTCGAGTATTTTGTTATTGTATGGATTGGCGCTATTCGAACGTTTGAAAGCGATGGAAAGTTTGTATTGGATTTTACATGGTCTCTTACCAGGAAGCAGCGCGAATCATCTCTTGTAACGTTTAATACTGGAACATGAATGAGAAAATTATTTATATTCAATTAATTCAATGTTGGAATCTTTTATGGGTTTTCCAATAAAAAACTGAATAAAAATTCGACATAATGTCGAGATATTAATAATAAATCCTTATTGCTAAGTCGAAGCTAGCAAAAAGAAGTTCGATCATTACAACATTTCAAGGGCATAGCCGATTAAGATGGTCAACACTGTCCTTAGAGGTTTTTCAATGAGTCATACACCGATCGATAGCTGACTAATAAAAACTCACCTGGGCAAAATTTTAACCCTGTAATTTACCCGTGAGGGTAGTTACAGGATAAATTAGATTTCGCGGTTTTCCGGCATTTTTCCACCTTTAACGGCTTTCTAAAATTTTGAAAAAAATATGGCTTATTTTGGACATCAAGCCGGATGTTATAGAATTTTTTCAGATTTTTCAGTTGCAAGCTGTGATTATCAAAAATGAAAAACCCCCAAAAAATCGGAAAATTTAAGATTTCTCGAAAACTAAAATCGGCAAAACTTTTACATTAACTCCCTGACAAGGTACTATCACGACATTTTCAGGGTTAGAAAATTATTTGTTTCGATGCCATAACGTTTGAAATTACTTAATCCACACTCGCGGTAAACTAAAAAAGTAGTAGCTTCATTCTGACAGCAAAAAACATCGACACATTGGGTTTTCATTTTTTTTTACAATGTTGCAGGCGAGCAAAAAATCTAAGAAAAATTGAGTACACGAGCCGTGATAGTACCTTGTCAGGGAATTAATGTAAAAGTTTTGCTGATTTTAGTTTTCAAGAAATCTTCAATTTTCCAATTTTTGGGGGGGTTTTTCATTTTTGATAATCACAGCTTGCAACTGAAAAATCTGAAAAAATTCCATAACATCCGGCGTGATGTCCAAAATAAGCCATATTTCTTTCGAAATTTTAGAAAGCCACTAAAGGTGGGAAAATGCCGGAAAACCGCGAAATCTAATTTACCCTGTAACTACCCTCACGGACAAATTACAGGGTTAAAATTTTGCACAGATGAGTTTTTATTGGTCAGCTATCGATCGGTGTATGACTCATTGAAAAACCTCTAAGGGCAGTTTTGACCATCTTAATCGGCTATGCCCTTTGCGTTCCTTTGAAAGGAAAATTAAGCTAATTATTCGAGATTTATATAGAGCATGCTGAATTATTGGAATTTTACTGTAATGAATTGTCACACGGTTATAGTACGAGGGCGTGACGCCAGGGACTTTCTACAGTAAAAAGTTTAAAAACGAGAGGATCCGTCAGCCAATTTGTGTTTCGCAACGGGTGTCGGGTTTAACACACGCGTTCACTCGGTGTTTACTGGACACGGTGCACACGCGTGAGAGTAAATACAGGAAAGCACAGGTGAAACATGTACACGGGGGAGTTCTTCCGCTTTTAGCAATCGTAAAGCGCAGGTGCAGCTCGTTGCACAATGAACAATGCACGGAACGCCTCGCACGATTGCCGTTCCGGTAACGGTCGAATTCGACAAATTTCATACGACTACAACGACCGGGGGAAAAAAAAAGTAAAAGTGTGGCGGAGACACGCAGCTCCGTTAAAAGCATATGCAAAGTCTTCCACTCGTGTGAAACAAACTTTCTTCCAAGAATTTTAGAGTTTCGTGCAATTCGCGCAGCTTTTGTTTGATAAAGTATCCACAAAGATAGTTCAGCACCAACTTTCTCAGTTTTTATTTATTTACTGTACTCAACGCATACTTGTTAATATTATATGTATTCCGGACTACGTATATGTACATCACCGCTATGTAACACAAAAGGGCCTTACTAGCCCGTTAATAAAGAATAATAATAATAGTAATAATAAATATTGTCTTTCTAATGATTCAGCTGACTTTAAGAATAGTTCTACGCAATTGTTCTATTGTTCGAACACACGCGTTGCTTTGATCAGGTCAGATAAATGTAGCTCGTGTGTCAGTTTATGTCAGGTTATGTAGCTCGTGTGTCAATCTTTTTTGTCATTGGTTAAATCAATATAATATAAGCAACGTTAAAGTTTGCCACAGTCCTTCGCCTTTTTCCGAGCTCGCAAATTCGATCAACGTAACTGTGTCACAGTAAATATTGACTGAAAAAAATGAACTGAATTAAAAATTGGCGAAAGTGTCATCCTTAAATGACCGAGAAGGCAACGGTCGTGCTACAACAGGAAGGAACCGAGGTACATTTAGCGAAATAATGACAAACTTGTGGAGCGGCTCGCTTCCGCGACGAGAGAGAACATTTTTGCGCGGCTTGTATTTGTTGTGACCCCTTCGTTTATAAATATTCAACGCCACGGGTTGCTGAACCCCCGCCTAATTGCCATGCGTTGACGGCTAGGACACGGTGTATATTAAATCGCGCGGGACAATCACGAGACATTTGAATACTAATCGCGCGATTTGATCGACCTGGCCGCGGGAACTCGGAAATCCTCGTTGAATTCGGAATCCTGAGAGGCTTTTTTCCTTCGGGGGAGAGCCGACGGAACGGAAGACATAGAGAGCGAGAGAGAGAGAGCAAACAGGGACACGCACGACGAACGTTATTTCCCATGAAGCCATCGAAGCGCAGACGGGGAACCGATCGCGCGTGCAAAGTTTAAATTTCGTGAACTCGATAGCTCGATCTTAGGCAGGGAACGCGTGCATCGTCGGCCACGTGGACCATATGGTTCGCGTGCCCCCAGCATGGAAGTAATGGGTCACCATTACACAAAGAAGACCCTGATCAACGATGTCGGACGCGGTTTACACTTATCGGCGACGCTGCAACGCACCGTGCCACTTTTTTTTGAACTGTTAGCCAAAATGCAATTCAATGCACTTTCCCAAGTACATATAGGTAACTTGATTATAAATTTATTAAAATCTGAAACCCATTTTCTTTTTGGTGTAGTAAGTCCATTTTAAAACTGCGTTTTTATTTAATAAATATCACTATGTAATACTTTCGATAGAAATTGCCTTAATTGATATTTTTATCTCCTTATTATAAAAATAACAACAGTTACTTCAATTTTGGTAACCTAACCATCTTTTTCGCACTATTGTTTTATTCCGTATAACACGGATTTGCATAACACGGCATTTTTCAGAAACGTAACAATCGTGTTATACGGGGGTTATTTGTACAATTGTGGATAAAAAGCTTTTTCAATACTGGTCGAAATGACTTGAATTTTTCTGCAAATATTAGAGGAACTAGTTCACTGTACAATAACTGAAATACTTTTTTTTAAATTTTACTATTACTGGAAATAAAACACAAGTACAAGAACTGTCGTTTTCTCAAGTTTTTCATTTGAGCCTACAATGAACATTGATAAAATGCATTTCATCCTTTACGGTAATGCATATTGAAAATTGCACTGAAATCGGTTGATTCATAGTCAAGCTACATACGCTGAAACGTGTAAAAATTAGTTGTTTTCAATTGAAATTCGTAAAGAACTGACTTTCACGATCCTTAATTGTTTAGAGTCCGTGTCGATGTTAATCGAAAGCCTAAATCTTTCATTCGGTAATTACCGGTAAAAAGAATTCTTAAACACAATCTACTTTTTAACAAAAAACTTTTTAACACAATCTACGTTTTAATAAAAATTTAGTTCAACGTTAAATTTTCGTATCTATTTTGATTTTATTTATTTTACTAATCGCGAAAGATATTTAATATTTAAAAAGTTATATAATAATATTGAAGCTTACGGTAGTACAATATAATAACACATTTATCTCAATAATAGATACAAAAATTGATAGTTACTATGACAACCAATTCACAGGCTACCGATCGGGGGAAAAAGCCGATTTATAGACTATCGGTCGGTAAAGTGTTAAAAGTATCATAATCCGCCGATATTGAGGCACAGCGCTAAATGCCGAATTTTTTATTCCGAATGCGACTTGAGGACATGGCATGCCCAATAGAGTTATCTCTTGTTTCTCACGTGTCTTTCTCGTCCCGAGAGTGCTTGATACTGCACTGTAATCACTCGTTTCAGATTACATTTGTCTGATTGCAATGCGAGTTTTGTGTATCCCGTGTTTTAGTATACATATACCACACACGACGAAATTATTAAACAGGTCATTGTAAAACACATTTTTTATGCTTCTTATCACGTACCGAATCGTTTTAAACAGTAAAGAAAGTATTTTTATTAAACTGTTAAAGGGTTAGGAGCAACAATGCGGACAATTTTACGAGATATCTCTTCTTGACGAATCTCGTTGCCGACGTTATCGATTTTTTGTTCGTACCTGGCAAAAAGCGAGCATCCGAATCCCTTTCGTTGACGGCGGGAAGACACGTGCCCTTCGATCGCGTGTTAATCCGGAAGCGAAACACGCCGGAAGAAACGTCTTCAAAGGATTCCCAGTTCCGTTTCGCGCCGTAGAATCGTGCGTTGACAACGCTTTCCAATAGTCGCAGAGCGAAGCGTGTGGAACGGGATAAATGGCGGTAGCTGGGGCCCGCTTTCGCACGGTTGCCAAGGGGAAAAGTTGTTCGAGGGCGGTTCATTATGTTCACGGAACATAAAGTCGACGCGTGAAACCCGCTTGACGGTGCCTGGCAGGTTCCTTGGTCTTCGCAGGTATCTCCTTGCGAACGAGCAAACGGTGTCAAGCAATTTCCTCACCCCGTGGCGGAGCCACGGTTTTATGTTAATCGAGTTTATGGACCGACGAGGGTGAAATTTAGTTAACTGCACAGTTAACGGCTGCGTAATTGCGCTACTTGAGAAAAACGTTGACTCTGCTTGCACGGACTTCTCGCGTTATCGCAATAGTTGTCAGAATGCAACGGCTTTTTACTTGTAACTCGACGTCCAAATCACTGTGTATCGGTTCTCTTCCTGTCAGGAGAAGGCAGTTGTTAACCGGGTATCCCGTTCAACGGATATACCATTACTTAGGCCTGACCTGCACGCCCGTAGCCAAAATTGTTTTACGTTCTCCCGATATCCACTTCTAATGGTAAATGAGAAGAAAGGTAAATCGATGCGAAGAACAAAGGAAGAGAGGGTCGCTCGTTCTATCTAATTAAGCTACTTGTTCAACGCATAATTTAGTCAATAATAATCAAAAGTTTTAATTGAAAACAAAATGAAACTGGTTAAGTGGAGCGGGTATTTCATTTACTCGTTTCCCGAGATTACCTTCAGGTATTTAACATTGTACGCTAAAGCAGAATATAAAATATCCGTAAAATCCCTACACTCGAATAATACGTTGCAGGCCTACGCACATGACATTAATTCTGCACTAGCAGAACATGGTTATGTTCACTTATATTTGACAAATATTGTATAATTCAATATAAATGTAAAAAATATCTGTATAGTACAGCTGTATTAACGAGATGCTAATTAGTAATTAGAAAATTACAAATAGTCGCGTGTTCATCAGAAGAACCTGAAGTTAACGCTTTAGACATAAATCAATATTCTTCCATCTTGTAATTGTTGCGTCTGTTTCGCTGGCCAGTGGTCGCGTAAATATACACATACATAATCAACGAAGCACAGGTCACGTGCCTGATGTGCTTCTAGCTGAAAATAGTGACCACGGTGGAGCGAGACGACGGCGGGAGTCAGAAGGCGTTGTTTGTCCATAACCGTCCAGTCTCGAGTTCCTCATTTCGTGGACATTCGGTTTAATAAGAAGAGATTATATCGCGTTTACTTTATTTCTGCAAGCGCGTTAACATGAGTGGATTAATGGGAGTCGCTCCTACATATTTCTAATCTGACTTCTTCTTAGTAACGGACAACGCATTGGCATGCACGAGTCAGTTTTTGACAGGAGAAGATGTTCGGTACGCGAGAATTTACATGGTAGCTCTCAGCTTGATGTAAATTAAAATGTGCACTACTGTAGTTGTTCGACGTCGCGCCGTCCAGAAACGGCGAGCAAACAGGGGGTCGGTAATTACAGAACAGAAGCGAGCGAGTGATACGAGAGCACCGTAGCGGTGAAGAGGAATAGTCGGTAGAATGTAATGGCGTTATCTGATGCGGCTTTCGTTCCGGTAAATTTAATCCAGTCGCCCGCTCCGAGTCGCTTTGAGCCGCTCCGGGCCCCGGTAATATGTACGCGGGCGTAAAGCGTTATTACGGATTTGCATATTGCAGATACACGCGGACTGCTTCCCTTCTGCGAGAGGACTCCGCACGTTAATTCAACTTCCTTTCGCGTCCCCGCGTACGTGCTCGCGTACCGGCGCCGTTCCTCTCGCGTTCGACGCGATTAAACGACACCTTCCTCGATCCGGCTGAATGGGAAGCCTTGCACGTGCCGCTCATTGTTTCCGTTTGCCTAACCGATTCCTGTGAGTCGCCGCGACCGATTCGGCGGCTGAGCAGTTGCCCGGCACGATTAGCGACAGTTCACTGACGACGCTGTTCCCGTAAAAGCATTTATCAGCTTCTGATCCGAGGTAATCGAAAGGCTCCGACGTTTCTTCTTTTAATGGAGGCGTCTTTGAATAAGTCGAGCTCATCGACGAAGCAGTAGCAGTATATTTCCACGATTGCCTTGATTTTCGTCCGCTCGATGTGGTCGTTTTAGAATGAACTATGTCCTATCGATTATTCGAGCGATTACAACGAACAATAGGAGGCCGCAATCTTGTTTCATGATATCTTATTATTGGAATTTCAGGTTATTAAATGAGAACTATATAATAATGATACTTTATCAATTTTTTTTTTTATTTTATAAAGGAACACTCGAGAAGGTATATCTTTCTCACATCCGTTCAATTCAAGATCGCGGTTGAGACCAGAACGCTCACTCGCCGAAAAGGGTAAAGAGAGTCGCCGTTCGCCCTGGTGACGAACTCTTATCTTATAAAAACAAAACACCATAGTTCGTAGAATCGATGGTGAAGAGAAGCCGAAAAGAATTCTTGTAGGTGATTTTTGTTTCTTCACGAAACGGAACGGAAATTCGTCGCGATGCTCTTATATCGTGTTAGTAAGAAAATTGCACGGTTATTGCTGAAATTTGCTGTACCAATAAACAAACTAGATCGAATCAATATGCATTATGGCATTGGATGTATGCATGAATGAATGTGGGTTTCGAATTGCTACGACATTATTTAAGGACGTTAAATCGTGAAAGTTGAACATCGACAGTAGGGTAGTGAAGCCTAATAATTAACTTTATATTTGTTAAAGAAGCAATACATATATAGGAATAATAATAATACACAGAAAACTGTAATTAATACATAATATAATCGTTTGTAATTGCCAGGAGGCCAAACCGAACGCAATGGCGTAAATAACGAAATAAAAATGTACACACACGATTGTGCGATACATTCAAAAATATTTATCGAATAGGATAACAATATTTAATGTGTTATTCGATAAATATTAAATCAATTAAAGTAATCGGCTTAACTACCTTGTATGTATTACTCATCATGCTATCTTTGAGTGCAATCTTTGTCATGAGCGTGGTATCATTCCTTTATTCTTAAAGACGTCGGAGCATTGATCGAGAGAGCAAACTGAGCAGTTCATCGTTGTCAATGACAGAAAGACTATACATTCTTGTCATCTACAGTCTGATCGGCTCCATGACAACATGATTTCATTATTTATTCAATACACTAGACCTTCGAACAAAAAGCGGGCAAGTTTGATTTGATATCGGAGAACCTTTATTGCTTCGTATCATCATCTTTATCGCCGATTGATTAGACCTCCGTTATGTGTTTCAATCGAGCCAGACGATAATATTCGACTTTGGTGTGAAAATTTACTGAAAACGAAAGATTCCACAGTCGTTCGGAAAACAATAGTTTGAGATCATAATTAATTCTTCAACCTTCATATTTGTACAAATTTTCTTTTCCTGGACACAAATACGACAACAGTTTCTCTCGGACTCGATCGTATAACGATGAGGCGCGCGCCAGCGAGTGAATTAATTTATTCAATGGGGCGCCATTGATACAGGAAACACCGCGTCACGCGGCGAACAATCGACGTATCCGTTCGTGTTCATCCCTCTTGGATCGCGCACCTTTCGCAGCGCATTGTGGGCAACCGCTGACCCGTGGAAGTCCGCCGGTGGTCCACGAAGAAGGGGTTGGCAACCCTAGAACAGCGTCCTTGACAGATGGTTGAGATCGGGCGACATCGATAGGTAGTTTCGATCTGTTCGGATCTCGCGGCTCCACGCCACAGGCGGAGACGATTGCGATCGCTGGAAACGTCGCCAGATGACAATCGACGGGCGAATATCGAAGGGGTAGCTGTCGAGCAGCTGTGATCACTTTGTTCACTATTTGTGTCCGTGCATTCGATATTCTCTTAGCGTATTCTTTACCGATTCCGTTGCTCGGTCGCGTGCCGATCTGCGGGTCTCGTGTAAGTACGAAACTATCGATTGCCGTTGACTGTACTGTAATCTTGATAAAATCGAGGGCTTTATTTGCGACCGCGTGTCTATTGTGAACGCCATCGGTTCGTCCGTTCGGTTTATTAAAAACTGAATACCAACGTTGAATGTCACGGGAGGTGAAATGAAATTCTTTGATAAAATCAGTCGAGACAGTTGTGATTCATGATACACGGTATTTTGAGAATCGTTCTGCAGTTTGCAAATTGTTTTTTTCTACAGTGATTAATATTTTATCTCAGTTCACATAAATTCGCAAACGATATCAATTAAGGCGGGTGATAAAAGCCATCGAAGTTATTATTTTAATAAGAACGGTATATCCATGTAAAGAGGGTACTATCAATTTATGTATTATGTCAGTGCTCGGAATGTTTTAGGTTGCAACATTGCTACCGCCAGGGTAACGCCAACCGTAATAACTATTTGTGGTGCGTTAGAGCGACGCTCGTTTCAATAGATTTCCACATCTATTGTACTATTGTTAATGCGTTTCTGTTTCATAAGTGGTATCTCCTGAAAATAAATCTTGAAAACTTATCGAAGATACTGTATACGTCGCTGAATAAGAGTTGGCACCAGGCAGTAACATTGTCAAATGACCGGCAAAAGGACGGTTCACTTTAAATGACCGAAGGCAAACGACGACAGACGTTTCCAGTCGCCATTAATGCGCTCAGGCTGTCACTTCTCGTTCACGATTGGCAATAATTAGTGGTGGCACATCCTGGGGATCCATTGCAGCCTCCGCGTAGCCCGAGAATGCAGACGGACGGGCGGCTCGGTAACGAGCACCCCTGCGAAGCGGTGGTTTCACGGTTTACGAAATTGTTGGAACGGAGATTACGGTCGGGACACAATAAGGAGGAACACGCTACCGATCGACAATGAGACCCGTCTCGTTAGCCAACTGTCACCGTCGTTTCGGTGGAAATGCAAGCCGGCCGATTTATTGCAGGACGAACAACATCGCACAGTGGTCAATTTTCCCGTAGCCGAACTAGAATTTAAAAGCGTCCTAGTTTACGGAACCGTACTAATGTTGCTAGTATTATCCCTCGCTGGAAATATGGCACAATTTCTGTCGAAGGGCTGGGGAGGTGTATCTTTGCAACGATTATATTTATTTTATATAACGTTGATTATTTTCGGAAATGTGACCTTCAGAACAATATTTGTTAGCACTATGTTTCTCTCTTTTTATGACGATGATGGACTTACCCATGGGTATGTAGGGTAAAAGCTAGTGTGTAACTATTTACTTAGAATTACTCACAATCAAATCCGGCCGCGAGATATCATTAGATTGGAAGTGATGGGCATAGTACAAAATAGGTCACTATCGTATTTTAGTCTTGACTGATTTTTTATAAATCATGCAATGTTTTATTGTTTTTAGTATGTACATCATGAAGGACATCCGAAACAAATTGTTTTTGAATGAATTGAAAATTAATTTATTTCGTACTTTATTTCGCACCTTAAACTTTAAATAATCCTGCTGAAAATGTAGTTGTTGCTTTTCTGCAAGTTTACAGGAATCGTAAATAAAAAAATATTAAAAAGGAACGGACAATCAACTAAAAAGTATGCTTCCTGACATGTTTAGCCTTGCAAATCCATCAACTTGGGAACATAAGTAGTTATTACCATTCCCTCATAATGCTGCAGCCTCGGTAAAAATGTCTGACTCGGGTCAAAAGTGACCTGTGGCAGGGCTATTGCGCGAGTTAACAACGGAGATCAACGTTGGTCAGGTACGGTTAGCGTAACGTCGTCGTCGGAAGAAAAATCAGTCGAAACCGTGCATTAGGCAGCTGCGTTTAATAATGGGAGCGAGCGGAGGCGGGAAGGGTTGCATTCGTTTGATCCGTGGTCGATGCCGATTTTCGTGGGCGCGTGCAACCACATCCTGTGCAATTTTTGTCACGCTCGCTACGCTCTTTCTCTGTTCACCTCTTTCCGGATTTCTCTCTTTCTCTCTCCCTCTCTCTCTCTCTCTCTCTTTCTCGCTCGATCTCCAGGCTATTAATCGGAATCACAACCACCCACGAGCCACGAAAATCAGAGGGTTACAGGCAGCGATGCATTATGCGCTGCCCGGTGGCCGAGCCTAACCGCCGCACGCTCTTGTTAACAAAAGCCGCGTCGTGATTCAGCAGAAATGAAAAACTCCCGGTTGTGGTTCGAAAGGTGGGAGGCACGAATTACGAACACCGGTGATTGCTACCAATAGGTCGGATGCGTGCGTCAGACTTGTCAATATTGTACATATGTTTTCGATAAAGTAATTCCTTATATTTTTGTAATTTCATTGGAGGCACCATTGTACCTTTATGAAGTTGAAAGGCTAGTTAGATTCGTTTCAGTATTTGGACCGTTTATTTTGAAAGTGGTGTAAGTCCATTTTTGAAAAAAAATGAGATATCACGTAATTCATGATTAATTTAATGTAAATTTTGTATGTATAATTAGTTCGTGTTCAATTTCTTAAAAAATTCCCATGTTTTGCACAATTTAAAATTGGTCGGTAAATGAAATTGCATAATCATCGATTGTGAAAGTGGTGTAAGTCCAATTGACAGAGGTAGGTGGCTTAGCAGATGGTTGCCGATCAGTAGCCTGTTATTTTACATTTGTTTTATATCACGTAACATAATGTAGAAAACATGATAAATTCATTTTACATGAAATGAGACGAGAGAATTTCGTTTCAATAAAAAATCTTCAAAATCCGATTGAAAAACTGATAAGAAAAAACACTAATGGAGAACAGGTAAATTGGTTGTAAATATGTTGGATGAAGTTTCTCAAAAGGGCACCATACACTATTTTATATAACATCGATGAAGGACAAAGAAAAATAAACGGTCCATTTTTCTGTGTTGAATATGAAATAGTTTAACTTGAGTTATTTGAGGGTTGTTTAACACTTAAGGGAGTATTTCAGTGTGAACTTTTAAATAAATCACACTTTCTTTGCATATTTCTTCTGGAGTCTTATATGCGAACTAAATTAACGAAGTTATCGTTGCATGGATGATATCTCGAAACCGACTGGACCAATTGAGTAAAGAATTTTTATTTTTATTTTTATTAAAATCTAATCTTTTTATCTATTTTTTAGGCCGCCAAAATTTAACAAAACATGCATACATCGATAATCTAATTTTAAAGTCACTCTATTAATTACCACCTTTTTCTCTCCTAGTATCGGATTCATCGTTGAAATACGTACAAATATACCTCGTCTGTTTTATTGCAAAACATATTACAGTTTTCTTTTGCAAAAAATCCCTAACGAAGTTGAAAACATGCGCGCTTCACGCTAGAACGTTTACTTTGTGTCAAACTAATTGGGGTCCAGGAAGTCACTGGTGTTTTCATTGAAGTGTTTTTTTGAATGCCAAACTAACAGAAAATATATTGTCCTCCCCAATAATTATCTAGTCATTATCAAAAGCATAATTATCTCTCCAAGATACGATATCAATCAGATACGTTCAGGCATCCATTAACCATCCTAATTTTAGAAATTACCCCATAAGTGATTTAAAACTTGCACTATTCTATGCACAAAAGTATATCAAAACAGAGTAACATCAAATTATTAAACATTTAACGGATTTATGGTCGTGTAGACTCGCATTCTTATTATTAAAAGAATGCGTTTATAATAAATGGTTTCACAAAATTTTTCCAAGTAGTTGGAAGTCTATTAAAAGAATAGAAATATCGAAAGGCTTCGAAACAACTACGCACGAGTACGGTTACAAAAGTTTCAATCTAGCAACGCGTTTCCCTCAATTGCAAAAATGATCTCTTCATATTAGCCTCAATTTTTAGTAAACGAGGGACAGGAGCCTGGCAGATTGTAAATAAACAACGCCTCCAAACTCCTGTCACGTCTTGCTCTTTCAACATTTCCTCCTAGCCTCTACTACTTTATTTTCATTCCAGACTTTTGATTTTCATTCGCTAAGTTACGCTTTGAAGAACAGACCTGATTAGGTGGAGTGGCCGATCAATACCTCCTATCTCCTCGCGTCGATTAGTTTATTGCTCTTCTTATTTATCAATAGAAGTGAATTCCGGGAGGTCATGAACAAGTGGAGACTAGAGGCATGCAGGTTAGGCGAAGCAAGCGAGATGCCCCCCCCCCCCCCCCCCCGAAAGAAATTGTCTTACCGTTTTAACGATGGACACTAATAATAACACGTAAAAACATACAAGATGTTTACACAACAGGATGATTACACATCAGGCTTACAGAAAATATGCAGGTACGTTTTCGAATATGCAAAAGCCATAATAGAAAGAGCGTCATTCTTGCGGTAAAACATAACATAATGAATGGAACAGTTTGATCAGCATGCGAACAACAATCCAGATATATTATACATTATACATTATACAGTTTTGTATAATTGACATTGGGAAGGCACGTGTTGTTATGGAGTCAGAAAATTGTTATGTCGTAGTCACTGTAAATCTACAGCAATCGCGATTCCTATATAAGAGTATTTATTACTTGTTCGAATTAATAGCATAGGCAACGTTTGCGTAATGTGTAAAAGGCAGGTTTTCACGTAGGCTAGATCAATCAACGTACACGAATATTTATCGCAGCGGACGGATATAATCAGTAGATAAGATTTGCCGCTGAAATGAATAATTTCGAGTGGTTGATTAATTTTGTCAGGTAGCTACACCTCGCTGTAACTAATTCGGAGGAAAACAGACATGGACGATTCAATTTTAATTGACAGTATATTATGATCAGCAGCACGTTCGAAGAATTATTTCAGAATCTAGCGAAAACGGGGCTGAGCAGCTCAACAAATGTTAGATCGATGGATGCAAGAGATTAGCTGTCCTATCTCATCGCGTTCGAAAACGTCTGATAAGCTGTCAGGGTGGCTCGGAGTGGGGGCACGTTATCCTTTGTTTTTATATCGACTACGGATTACGGCAGCCACTCTGCTCCCGCGGCGAGCATTCCTCTATGTCGCGTCAAGTCTACGGGAAGTTTGCAACCAATTAATTAAAAGTGTGGAATTTTACTTTGAGAGGATACCGTGGAATTTAAGAGTGACCATGGGACGAAGCCGAATAACGTTGTTCGTTCTAGCGGTTCTCGTGACTGCAGGTGAGATTGACGGTGTCCAAACGATCGCTAGCCACGATCGCTAGCCGCGATCGCTGATCCTTAAAGTGTACCTTGATTTCGCAGTGTTGTGCAACTCTACTAACGGCGATGTTACGACGAAAGCATCAGAAGCAAAGTGCAATTACATGTATCAGGTCAAGGCTGACAAACTTCCACCTTGCATCTTGGCTAATATGACGATTTCCCTAAACGCCGTGTACAAGACTAAAGATAACAAGGTGAGTGCAAGTCCTTGGTCATCAGCATTGTCGGCACAACGGAAACTTGTTTTCTTCGGTGAAACATATCAGTAAATATCAGAAAAGTATCTCGCTCGCAGGTTTTATAAATGACCACTATGTCACTTATAACTGCAACTATTAACATTAACAATAAATCACCCAACAAAATGCCATTTTACGTGTAGGTCAAATGGTAACGGTACTGTTCCTTGAAATGTTATATCGATTGACCTAACAGTTCTTTTTATCTTTTAACTAATTTGACAAGTACATTTGAACATAAAGATATTTTTAAACAATTAAAGTACAAGATTTCGCGAAAAGATGAATTCCTTTCGTCAACACAGAAGAAATTCTATTGGAAACACTTACCAAGATGTAACGCTTCTGTTGAAACGTTAAGTTTTACAAGTGAAATTGTTGCAACGAAAATTTGAATGCATATATGTAAAATTGAATGCATATATGTAAATTGTTGTGAAAACCTTAATGGCTACCAAAGGAATGCATGTGGATAAACGATTATCGAGCACAATATTTTGTTTGTTATTGGTTCAAATGTTAACGCTTAGTTTGATATTAGAGGTCCATCAGAACGTGGAAAGGGTTTCTTTGCCATCGAACGTATTAGCATGATATGTTTAAAATTCTTGTCGTTTTCAGGATGCCGTGGCCAAGTATGACGTTCCAAACAATAAAAGTGTCACAGTGTCCGGGATCTGTTCGCCGGTGATGTCTGAACTGGTGTTAACTTGGGGGGAGGAAAAAACTCAGAATTCAGTGAAATTCGTGTTGTTAAACAATTACACTGTGTTCTCAGTTGTGCATGTAGCCTTTAACGTTTCTATTGCTGACCCGAATGCTGCAGGTCGGTTGTCTACCTTGTAGTTTAACTTTTCCGATGCTGTTCTTTCTTCTTGAATCATGAAAACATTTATGATACAGTGGATCGATTGGTGAAGGGGATCGACTTGGACGATGGACTGTTCAGTGGAAACATGCAGAACATTTCTGTCTGTAAAAATGTAGCGATTACCATCCAAGAATCAAATATGAAGGTGTCAGATGTCAAATTGATCGCGTACAACAGCGATGACAAATACTGCGAGCGAAAAGAAAGCGATAGTTCGTAGACATTTATGTCCAATATCGTTAGAACCATAGAGATCTGCGGAACAAATAATTTTCCTCTTTTGTAATGTCGACCTCCTTAACCAGAATTTTGATTTTTAGCGCCATGCTCTACAGAGAATGTTCTCCCTTATGATATCAGTTCAACGGACAATAAGATCTCAACTCTGGCGGCAATGTCGGTTTCCTTCGAAATACCGTATACACAGACAAACGGCAAAGTGAGTACTAGCGGCAAGGAACAGCAAATAATTAAAAGAACGTTTATCGATACACTTTTATACAGGTCCAGATATACAAGCAGAATTTCACGAAGGCAGCTCTTATAGATAATGTAAAATATAACATAAACGGAAAGAAACAAAATCAGACCGCGGATCTGCATTGGTACGACAATGGGAACAAATTCACGTTATCTATCGCAATAAGCACAGACGATAACGGTGTTGCATACATCGATAATGCGGGCGTGGACATCACGATTGACAAAAAAAATCTTGAATCTGCAAAAGGTACGTTTATCGAGTGTTTTCGCAAAAAAAAGCGTAAGTAAACTGCGGATTTGATGCATTCATAATAAATGTGTTTAATTTGATCAAAGAGAAAGAAAGAAAGAAAGAACTTTCAAAATGGTTCGTACTTTTCCGTATCAAAATCCACAGCCCCATTACAATTCCGATTAGTTTTGTGAATTAATTATTTCCGATAATCACAGACAACGTAAGTCGTAAGGGAAATATAACCTTACGTATGTTTCCCGTGGCCTATGGGAATGGACTTTATAGCTGCAAGACTGGAAACGTTCTGCGCTTTGGTGACATCAAGCTGACAATCGCGAATGTCCTTTTCGCGCCGTTCCACACCGAAAAAAACTTCAAGGGTAAAATTAGATTTTCATTCTTACAATTAGTACGTCAAGGTGGGATCAGCCAGATTATTACTAAGCTCATAGCAATAATTCTAAGAGTGAGATTTCTTCGAAACGAAGCAAAGCAACAAAACCATTAAAGAAGTACAGAGTGTTTAGAATATCTTGCTGTTAAAAACGTATAGCACCTCACTATCGCGTGTTTTAATCATCCTCCGTTGAATTCATCCATTCATGTCTTCAGTGAGATATATTTCCGTTGATGGTAAAGACAAAAGCAACAATAGTGTTCGTTACGCGTTAGATAAATATTGCAATGAAAATTTAAGGATATTTAAATTTAAGATTCAATCTGTTTCATAATTTTTAGTGACACAATGCAATCCCGAAACTGCACTCAATGAACGAATGTTCAATTACGTCGTAAGGGATCAAAATTCGGATATTCCGTGCATCATAGGTAACATGACGATCGGGTTGAACGTGACATACAATAAGAAAGATAAGACGGTATGTATTGGGAGCTCGTGGCTTGTAACGTTCGCAAATATTTGAAATGGTTTTTTTATGGTAGAAGGATACCAAAACCATAGAAGTCCCATGGAACGCGACAACGACTGGCAGTTGCGATGAGTATATGCCTTACATGGATTTGTCATGGCCAGGATCCAAAAATGAGAACAAGAAAGACAAGAAGAGTAGACTCCAAATTGGCTTTTACCGCACGTCAGAACAATATTATGTAGATTATGTGAAAGCCGACATCTATAACGATCAAGAGATATTCCAGGATACCGTCGGTATGTAGTATTGATTCTTGATAAAGAGACTTCACTTCGAATTCAGGTGGTACACAGTGGTATTATATTTGATATAATGTTGCAGAGACTGGCGAGTGGTTGCATTCGATGTCTACAACGCCGCTTAAGCTACTCCCTAATAAAATGGTGAACGGATTTTTTAAGTGTTCGGACATTTCCGAGGCAATGATAAACAATTCGACAAAGATAAAAATAAGTAACGTCATGTTGATGGCTTTCAACGATCAAGAGGACATTAGTATAAAATCTATCGGTAAGTAGGCTAGATATCCTAGTCTCCGTGCCCCCGGATTGATAGATGAACGTAATATAAAAATGTATATACCATAGTTTTATTGTTTTTATGAATTATTTAATCCAAGGGCACGGAAATTGGGGCAGACACGGGAACGGGGACATGTACTCTAGTGTGTTCTGTAAAACTGCAGCACCTTACATGAAATTGCTACGTCGACACACATGCCGACTATTTTGTTTATACGT
This sequence comes from Augochlora pura, assembly GCF_028453695.1. NCBI lineage: Eukaryota > Metazoa > Arthropoda > Insecta > Hymenoptera > Halictidae > Augochlora > Augochlora pura. The sequence continues at coordinate 10,802,141 of NC_135781.1, read as the reverse complement.
ATTACATATCTATGCTAGCTTATCGAATAGAAACTTTTACCAAACAACTCTTAATTGTAACTATTGTTTCAGAATCTAATTGTCATAAAGATAATAAAACGGATACGGATAAAAACAACACAATTACTGGCGTACCAGGCTACAAGTACTCTGTCTTTCCAAAGAATAGCAAGATCCCTTGCACTTTAGCGAACATGGATATCACTCTGAACATACACTATGCAACGAAAACTGGAGTAAGTAAAATCCGAATACTGCGGGATAGTTTGATTATCGCGATTTAAACGATTGTTGTTTCGTTTTCAGACGGGTACAAAAGAGGTGAAAGTGCCCACAAATGCAACATCGAACGGAACTTGCGGAGACGAAGTATCCACGTTGAATATACAATGGCCGACTGAGAATCCTAAAAATGAGGTGAACTTGACATTCAATATGCTGAATTCGAGATTCTACCTCCATCGGATCGAAACGTCTATCGACACGACAAATTTTACTGACACGAAAGGTGAGAAGATTCACGTGACTTATGGTTTTTTTTAACTACTTAGGAACGATGCGCCACTGTAGCGACGCCCGCGGATGTTACCTTTTTACTAAAGTAAATTACTACGGCTAAAGTATATGTATCATATCTTTAAGAAAAGATTGTAATTTAATTCGTAACTAAATTATAATTTAATTCGTAATTCGTATCGAACAATCGTATCGAATAATTACGAGCTAGATTTCATTTTGATAACAGAGATAGTTTACGAATTAATGATCGAGATTTCTACATGAACTATTAACTTTGCGTAGGGGAGAAGTTCAAGGGACAAATAGACAATCTAATGATCTTTTCTACCGATGCGTCGAACACTTACAAATGTGAATCGCAAGAGCAAGTGACGGGCAACAACTTCAGCGCAACTTTCAACAATGTGATTTTGATAGTCTTTAACAAGGATGCGGACTACACGAAGAGATCGGGTGAGTCTTCGTCGAACAGAAGTGTTCTACAATGATTTTAATACATTCTTCGTGCTACTTTTATATATTGAGGGAGAAACTATCCCCTTGACAGACATTTTTACGTAGCGTCTTCGAGAAAGATTAGGTTCTTTTCTTAAGAATTAATTTCGATGTTCTAGAGGAAAATTGCAGTGGAGCGAATGTTGGGGCGATCGTTGGTGGTCTCATAGGAGGACTTTTGGTCGTCGGCGTAATTGGTTACGTTGTATACAGGTACTGTTGGGTCAGATACTAATCAAAAAGGTGGGTGAAAGGCGAACGTGTCGATGAAGTTTTCCGGAATCTTAGAAATCAAAGTTATTATAATTTTGTTATTTTGCTATACCTCGTAGTGACGTGTGGTGTGCATGAACGTTGTAGAACATGTAAACATATTGACGATTTTTTATAAGTGTTGTGTGAATAAATTATTTATGATATCTGTCTTCCTCGTTTTTCTGATTGAGAAGTATAAAATAGAAATTCTTTAAAGGTAATCAACTGTAGATACCCAACTGAGTGAACCCTATTCGATCTTGAATCCCAAGGTGAAAATCAATTTTCTAATCAACGCATTCAAAATGTTCCGTTCCCTGAAACCTATTGCAGTTATCCAAGAAAAGAAGATGCATAGACTAACATTCATTAATAATTCTACCTGCGTAGCATGTAAAGATAACTCCAATAGAGTCTCTACTATTTAATGTATCATTCAAGCGAATGGGAAGATCATTTTTTCTCTCATCCTCAAAACGTTACCCACTGAAAGCTGCACGTATTAATATTCTGTAGATGCCGCAAACATATAATTTGCGTTTTTAGTATCGCAGAAACTATGTCTAAAAAAATAAATGACGTGAGTTGAAAGATGGAATGCATTAATTATCTAATACTCTACACTAATAACAATAAAATATGAAAACGCAAGCCAATAATAATAATAATAATAATAATAATAAGATGACAACAAAATTTGTCAGTATAAAGACATGTAAATTTGTTAATTGTTTCGTCGAATACTAAAAAAACGAACAAAAAAGTGTGATGCTAGATGTTACGAATATTATCATTGTACGGGCACGCAAAAATTAGATATTTCAGCTGGCCTATGTATGTCACATATATGTATAAGTAGATTTATCTGGCACAACTTGATGAGCAACTACGCGATGTAAAACAATATTACGTAATGACATAAAAGAAATAAATATGTGGTTAAATAATTAAGAAGCTGAAAATTCTGAGAAGATTATATATTATTTCGAATAAACATGCAAAACATATATTTAGGCGGAAGTATGACATTAAGAATGCTTTATCTCTGACGAGAAAGCCTCACTTAATCATCGAGGCGGTTCAGAGTGGGGCAAATTTTTATATTATCATTTTATGCCAAATATCAGTCATTCTTAGTCAGCTCGGACATTCCCATTCATCGTGAAAACAACTCAAGGAAGAAAAGAATGACACGCTTTCGGTTCTTAATTCTATCGACTCTGATATTCACAGGTAAGACATAGAGCCTTATCAAGCTTATTAATAACCCTAAAACCAGTGACTTCAACGAGTATCAGCGCTATAAAATTTCCAGTGCCTTATTGCTTCGCTGATCAGGAACCGAACAAAAATGCACCGATATCTTTGTCGAAAAATAACGATGGCCCAGCGACGTTGAAATTTTCCTACATAATCGAAGATTCGAAAACAAAAATTCCATGTATGTTGGCTAACATGTCCATCACCATTGTCGTCAATTACACGATGAACAACAACGAGGTACCAGTTCAATCTCCATTTGTTGAAGCTTTTTGTTACCAGATTCCCATTAATCAGCTGATCAGTTAACCCTTGTGTGACCAACCTAGCACGTTCCTGAATTAGGTGCGACGCAGTGAGCATCTATGAAAATGAGATGAGTTATCTACACATTTCGATTGTTAGACAAGGCTTGGGCTAATTGATTGATGTTGAATGATTGGAATGGTTGAATATAGGGTGCATAGTTAACCTGCAGCGATAACTATACCTTGAGATAAAATTCCTTTTCGCTGCATCTGAAAGTCTCGATCAGTGAAAGCAATTTGTAATTATTTTTTTCCTTGGGTTTGTCTTAAATTTTCATGGAATGGCAGATTGCAACGAAGAACGTGACAATTCCAAGCAACGCTGTTGGAAAAGGCTCTTGTGATCCGGTAATGTCGACACTATCGTTGGTTTGGGGGACTAAAGTCAACGAAGAAGTTCGGCAGAACGTCGTTAAATTTTTGCTGTTCAACGATCGCACCAAGTTCTCGGTGTTCTCCGCCGACGTCGACCTTTTCTTGGACCCGATAAACTTTCCGAATGCTGCAGGTATTTCACTTGAAATTGGAGAAAAATGATAGTTTCGTTACTTCGATGTTAGTTTTCAGTTGATTCTAGATCGTTGACAGCTTCTTGACACTTACAGCCTCCTTGCTTAGTCGTGACAGATTCTTATACAATGGAATCATTTATTATATACGTTCTTCAGACCTAACATTTTCTTTTTATACCTAACAGTACATCAAAGTTTTACTTATAGTGCTTCAAAAAGAATAGTCACCGTTTCCGGCGGTTATCTTGTTGATAAGACTCAATGCTTTTGGATCATTCCTGAAGCTGAATTAATGTTTCGAGGCAAGTTTTATATCCTTTTAACAAGTAAACATCATAGATGAAAGACGGATCACGAAGTCCGAGATTGGCCCAAGCTTGTTCCACACGCCCATTGAGGCTGGGCAGTACAAATTTTCCAAGGAGAAGAGGATTATGGTTGGTAACGACACTGCCCTAATCATCACCGACGTTTCGTTGATCGCGTTCAACACCATGGAAAACTCTACTCAGCGGGATGGTAACGTAACATTTACCGCTTCGTTGATTGTCGTTCTAATCGAACGTTCTCATTATTATCAGTATACATATATTTTAATAATTTATCAGCGGAAGTTATTCATAATTCTTGGTACAATAAGATAAGGAAGCTTCAATAAAAACAATTCGTGAAACAGTAGGTTACAGCTAACTCGAAATCTTATTTTTAATAGAAATCTCCGATTAACAAAGTGTAAAAACTAAATCACGTCTCACTAATAATAATTGCATTGATTGTTTAAGTCAGAGCTCGAAACTAATTGCACACGACAGAGACAGGGCATGCTTGGATACTGCTCCGACATTTACTGTAGGAGAGATCTCATAAATGGGATTTGATGATACCACTGTGCAACATATTTCGGAGCAGTATCCGTAAACTCTGCGTCAACCGATTTTGATAAAATCTCAGCGTTTCTAGAAAACTTCAGCATTGTCTAGTAAACTAGTCTTTGTAACTCTTTTTGTCCAATCTTAGAAAACTTATTTCCCTTTAAGAGATGCTTGCATACTATATTTCTGTACGACTGTATGTTCTCTAGACGACATTTGGCACGATATACCAGGGATAGGTTATCCTCCTGACCCCTCCGAGGCTAATTTTCGTTACATAGTGAGAAGCCCAATAACGCAGATAGCTTGCATTTTGGCAAACATGGAAATCTCCGTGATATTTAGATATAAAACAAAGACTAACGAGGTAAGTAACGGATAGTGACTAAAGGGTAAGTAAAAATTCAGCAACGAGTTTCAAATATGAAAGGAAATCTGCATTGTTCACTCTAGGAGAAACAAACGACATTCGCAATACCGACAAACGTAAATGTTAGCGGACACTGCAATTTTATAAATTCCGTAATGACGTTATCGTGGATGCCGCAAGTTGCAGTAGTTGATTCGACGGGTCTTAAACAAACACAGAATTCGATCTCGTTGACATTCGGCGCGGATCTCTTCGGGCAGAATTTTCGCGTTATCATGATTTCGATGGACTTTTATCTGGACGAGGAGAATTTCCCGGGTGCGTCAGGTAAGGGAGTAGACAACGATGGAGCTATGGTACACGAAAGTTGCCTATGATACGCAAGCAGATGGAAGGAGTAAATAACATCCCTGTTTTATTAAAATCGTCTTTGAACCCATTTAATTTTTATGGTCAACAGACCGAAAAGAAATTTATATGAATAAAAGCAACGAAAATTGCATGCTAACGTATGCTTTTATTTAAAGATTCAATGCAAAGGAGATTTACGATGGAGATTGATAATCTGCACTTGTTCGACAGTAATAACAGAAGGGTATACACGTGTGATTATGAAAGTGTTGTGGAATTTAATAACGTCAAGTTGACGTTCAATCACGTTGATATAATTGCGTTCAACACTTTTCGGGATGTTTCGTTATTGAGTGGTAAGTACATTTCTTTATCGAACGTCAGAGATTTGTAAAATACTTTACATTTGATATTTATAAAGAATATATTCGAAATTAGTATACTTTATTTGATGATAATAAATTAGTTAATATAATATACCGAACTATCGTACAGGTATTTTCAGTGTTTTTCAAATAAAATACTGTTTGAAATATTATCTTAAAAATTGTTTACAGCGAATAACATATTTTGTTCTTAAAGATGTATTCTTTCGAACAGATAAAATAATTTATTTTCACAAATACGTGCGTTATTTAAAATACAATATCTATATTTTATTTACTTTACGATTATTATATCTATATCTATTTCCTAGCAGCATATTAACAACGTTATTAACATTTCAGTGGAGAAGTGTGGACCTCCGAGCAGTGCGTACATTCTACTAGCCGTGTGTTGTGTTATAGGAACTTTTTCTATAGTTTTTATAATAGCATTCGCGTTTTATATGACCAGAAGATATTTAGCGCACAGGTATTGACAAAAACTTAGGTAGGAAAAGAAATATTCGAGACCACCGAATAAAAATTCTCGTGTTTTATAGTTGTTCAAACTGATAAACTGGGATCCAGCTGGACAAACAGTTTTCGAAGATGTTTCTTGTTGATATCTTTTTTTAGTATAATAATGAGCTTCTTGTTTGAAGTGGAAATTAATTGTCTAGTAATAGGATAATTTAAATTTTCATGAATACTCAAGATTTTTCGGAAAACACTCGATGATAGTACCGCGCAAGGTCGCTTGTGATAAGATTACATATGACAGTGGGAAAGTATGCTGATTATCCCGCTTTAGAAACAATTCGATGATTCGGCCACCCTGCACGTCCCGTCACGGTTACGCCCACCCCAATTATCTCGTTACTCTGCGAACTCCGATACGCGTTACGTGTCACGTGCAGCCCGTGCGAACCGGAAATCGATTTGAATGCGAAAGCGTGCTACGCGACGCCGAACGGCATTCAAGAATTATCATAACTAGCCTGCGAAACAACCTGCATTCGCAGCGGGTACAGAAACCTTCGAAAATATAATTATGTATACGTCACCAAAATTTCGGCACTGGCACATTTCATTTGGTTTATAATTTTTTGAAGAAGCGTATCCTGTTCCATTTAATTTACTTATTTTTAAGAAATGTAAAATTGTGATCAATTGATAACAAATGTAATGTTTTACTTTAAAATGTCAGAGAGTGATATAAAAAAAAGTATTTCTTATATATATATTTAATCTTTTGATTTCGGATTTATAGTCTTAGAGTTATAGAATGAGGTCCGTTCATATTTAATAAAATGAAAAATTATACAATTTCATGTCTGCTCAAAAATACCATAAAAAGTTATCATTTTATTTACTTTTGTTTAAGAAATATCTTATAAATAACCTTTTTAGCCTCCTAGACCGAAACCTCCCCTTAAACATTGTTTCGTGCACAACAAATAGTCCTGACTAACCTTTAACCATACTCTTGCGCTAGTTCACCAGAGAATTGGTCAGAACTCGGGAAAAAAGGGTGAGGTTTATGTTATCCAATATAATAGGCTACCGCGGGCCTAGATCGTAATCTAGAAATAGACGAAAAACCCGTTTCCCAGTGCACAGCCGGAAAATGATCGTATTTCATGGCGATTTCGGCCGAGGCGGTATCGAACGCCGGACACACCCCCTATTTAGCACCTGGATATCATATCGCGGATGGCAGATGCCGCAATATAATCCTCGATTATCAGCGTTAATTGCCGCACAGGAATGAACGTGATCGTTGGTCGGAATTCCGCGGGGAATAGAATTCCTGCTTTTCGTGGGAACAAGGTGAGTACTAGAAAAAAAGAATTTAATTCCCCAGCTGTTCTGCCGCACACCCTCGCAAATGTATCGACGCCGATTTCCTGTTCCCACGTTTAGCAATTAGTATTGGATCATTGACTAGATAATTATTGTTAGAGCTTCTGCGATTTTTGGAGATCTGGATCGTGCTGGATCGCTGTTGTTTGCAACTCGAAGTAATTTTAAGAATTTTATTCCTATGCCTAACAATTAATCTTTTACATAACTACAAAAATATATTGCCTTAGGATATAGTGTTGGTCATTCATATCTTAACCTTAACAAAAGAATATATCGTTTTGTATGTAATTTCTTTGTGGATCTACTTTCTTCTGGCATTTATTTAAACATTTGTCTGCGTCGTAATTGCAATAAACACACTAATTTGGTATCGTCGAAGGATGGACAAATCTAAGATTTCTATTTCCCTATAGGATTTAAATACCTGTAGTATTACGAAGTTCGGTTATGGCTTGTACAATAAAATTTAAATGGCCGACGTCGTCGAATACCTGAGGCCATAAGATATCCGGAACAGTGGGCATCTCAAACTACGACACAATAGCAGGTTTTCCGGTCTGCCGGTGTTTCGAAGGGACAATTGATCAGCGTTAGCTTTTCGATCCACGAAGATCTTTCATTAAGCTGTCGATTGTTGGCGAAAGTTTCGCATTTTCTTAGTTGCGTCTCGTACTCTTTCCCGCCATCTTCTCGAGCATTACACGCGACGGACAGTCAACCACGACTTCTAGAAATCTTTGTTGAGGGCGTTCAGAATTTATCAGGATACCTGAGCTCACCGTTGAATGTGTCAGCTGTTCGAGGGGTCGTCTCTTTAAAGTTTAAAGGTCCTGGATACCCTATTATGCACCTCGTACTTCCCTCGCCGGGTGTTCTTTTACGACGCCCTGGCGGACGGTAAGCTGCGGAAAATACCTGGTCCTGCCACCTTTCTACCTCCAAGACGGCAAGTTCATGGGAAAATGGGGAGGGTCGATTTTTCCAAGGTCTTTCGCCGTGGATGGCAAGTGTCTCTTTCAGTGTATTGTGGACGCTTGCTGCACCCTGCGCGCACAAGACGCTCGGTACACGGTTCAACTGCTATCTCGAAAATTTTATGTAAATACTCATCCCACCGTGGGAAAGAACATTTTCGATCCACCAGTTTACATAGTTTTCAATTTCCAATGGTTGAAATTTTCAGCAGAACGAAAACTGTTCCATCGTTTCCTGGGGACAATAACCGTCATTTAAAGATTAAAGGGCCCGCTCTGCGTCCCGACTTCTACCAGTCAGTTTTCGTTGGTTGTTTCTACGAAGTTCAGTAAAGGTGTTACAGCACCGTAGAAAAAGAAATTGAGAAACAAACAGGAACTGATAGAACTGATAAGAGTCTCGAGGGATTCAGAAAAAAATTAACGTCAGGTCTGCGTTATATTTTCGAAGTGACTGAGGTCGCCGCTAACAAGAGATGCCGAAGAAGCTAGGCCGGTAATGGTCTAATTTGGATTCGTATCCTGTTTCGTTCGTGGACGGCGGGCAGCATCCCAATATCAATAAATCTTGGAGGCCCGAAGGACCAGGCACGCGTGCCAGAAGGATCAGCCACGTGGCTGCATCCTCCTTCCAAGAAACGATTTGTGTCTTAACCGAGACTCCTCCTCGGCTACGGTTTCGTTCGGCGTCTCGAGCGTGTTCCTCGTTTCGTGGAAAGTGTGCCCGGCTTTTGTGCGCAGTCACAGTCCGTGTCAACAAACAATTTTCGACCTTTTTCTCCGGAGCGTCAGATAAACCGCTTCGGCGTTTCTGACTTTCGTCTTGTGTCTCATTAGCCTAATTAGAACAGAAAATCGACTGCGGCTACATACGACGATTGGAGCTACCTTGCGATTGTGTTTACTTATTCCTGAACATCCAAATACTTTTCACACGTAAACAGTCTGGTTTTAGGCAAACCATGGACCACACCATTTATTTTATAACGTCTATGTTTTAATTACTCATTCTTTTTATTATCAATATTATTGTCATCATTGTTGTTACTATTACTATTATTATTCTGAATTTTACTCATATTACTACTGCCTTTGTCATCCAATTCTGATATTAACTACTGTATGTATTATCTGTATGTATTCATTCTGATATTATCTGTATGTATTCATTGTTTTATTCCATCTCCATTCAATGTTATTTTGTTACTATTAATTTTCTATCCTTCTATCTTTATCTCATATGCTAACTGTCAGAATATTCTTTGTAAAAGAAGGTCCACCTCGTTCACACAATAAACATTATTATTTTATAGGGTCGTAAAAGACTGAAGTCAAAATAAAAGACGATCGAAGTTGCAAATAGGCACAAAGATCCTCATCAAGTAACTGACGAAAAGATCAGCTGGGCAAACGCAGCGCGACTTAACTGTAACCGTAGACGTTCGATGCGGCAAAGGAAGCGTTTCACGACCGATTGAATGTACAGAATTTCTCGATCGATCCGCGGCAGCCGGGCGTCACGTATGCGAAATATGTTCGCGACGACGTTACGTCCGGTACGATGTAAAGAGGACGGAGAACGCGTCAACGGACGGTTTTGGAGCTTCCAGGCTTCCTGCGCGTCCTGCTCTTTCCTCGTGCCGGCCGCAAGACGTTTTGGAAGTATGAGGGCGCAGATGGGATTGTGTTTAATGAAGTTTGGCCCGAGTTGCACCTGCCGCTTTCGAGGCATCTCGGACCGACGGCCGTTACACTGCCTCGAGCACACTTTCAGAAATTGGCGGGAACCTTGTTCCCAAGCCCAGTCTCGAGATTCTCCTTTCCGCTCCCGGATTCGTTTCCCCGACACCTCGAATTTTCTCTCCCCCTCTCAACACCTTGCGCACTGCCATTCAGGCTTGCACCAGACTCACGATTCATTCCAAATGAATCGCCTTGGAATGAATATTTATCAATTGAGAATTTGAATTGTCACTTGTTAGAGGAGGAACGGAAATCTGTAATAAATCTTGACGCGCAATTATGTTTTGGGAATACTTTATGGGATGTAATACCGGGAATATTTTCTGCTTTGAATGCAGCTTGTGCAGCTTGATAATTTTAATATCTGAACAGTTATATTAATTACGTTCGATATAATTTCAGATATTCACGTACAAAGAAGAAATTCATAAATCGAATTACTTCGGTTTTCTACTCTACAGGTTGCGGAAAATAAGCAAGATCGAAAGATCATCAACGCTTATGAAGTGATTTAGAGACTGATGACTAGAATGCAGATACCTTGTTTTTATAGATAACAATGATTACGAATAATATAAAACCCTAAAGAGATTAAAAGAATTCGAAAGTACCATTATATTATGATCAATTTACGAACGTCATTAGAGAAAGGAACAAATACCTGTTCGATCTCAAACAGGGTTTTTAAGGGTTCTATTACATTCTATTCTTCTATTTCTATCTTCTATTACATTCTTAAAGGTTCCATTTTGCGAAGTTTAAAGGGAAAGAAAAATCGACTAAAGTGAGAATGAATGACAGGAGAATTTGTCTAACTATTTCTAAAGATGAAAGACGATTGACAGGAAAATTTCAAAAAATTCGATAATTTCGCGAGAGAGGGGGGCGGTCGTCCAGGATCGAGTTTCTCGATATTGTCGAGTGCCCTTCGATGTATCAGTTTTTCCTTCGTGGAACGGAAGTGTCCTTCCTGCTCCTGGTTGGACCATAGTAACACGAGAACCCGACCTAATGTCGGATCGAACGGAAGTGCGGTCAGCGATTTAATTGCCATCGACATCTGGCTGTGACGAGCTGTCTAACAGTCGTCGTAAACGAAAAAAAGTGTCAGAAAAATAATAACAGACGAAACAGTAAGACAGCAGCAGCAGCATCGTCCAAGTTCTGCTTACAAGCATCCAATCGCACTCGAGGATTAAAGACCGGCGAAGAGGTCTGCGCAATCAAAAAAGATCCAAGGTCTCTGTAACGGACTGCGATATCCGTTCCTCTTTCGGCCGGCGCAGGATCTGGTTTTCGAAAATGGTAGCAGCCTCGAGGGCCGCCATCCGTCAAGCAACGTGAAAGCTCCTGCTCCTGTTTGCGGCCATTTAATTACCCACAGCATCTGGCGATCCTACGTTTCCTGGGCCAGCTTCCTTTTTTTTCTCTGCCTGCCCTTTATCCACCCACGCGCTTCCAACGTCGACCTAACCGCACGCTTCGAAGCTAGATTTCGTGACTTTTATTTGGGACATCCTAATAAATGGCGACTCACGTAGCATCGGAGGCTCTAATCAAAATCGAAGCGAAGCTGTCGAACAGCTGGTCTCCCAATAATTGGGAGAATTCGAATTTGCACGTGGAGCGACACACGGGCACGGATACAATGCTTCGAAACGCGGCATATCGTCGATAGAATATCATTAGCCCTCTCTTCTATTGTGTAAAGAAGAACATTAACACACCGCAGAATTTTCGGGATATCTTTAAACCAGCTATACTTTTTGGAGAAAATCTTTCACTTGGTTCTAATTTCTGGAAAAGAACTTTAAAGTCTGCTGTAGAAGATACTGTCGATTGCTAAATCTGTTTTGTAGAAAATAGAGCATAGACATGGCCAACCTTAACTAAATAGATTATCTAAACCTGTCAGAGGTGCTCGTTTGGTAGGTAAACGAAGATCGAAAAAATTACTGCATCCGAGTGGAGTTAATAAAGATAATGGATCCGTAATAAAACAAAACGTTCGAGAAAGAGAAAGGGTAGGCTGGAGAGACCTTTCCTGGGCCGGAAAGGAACGGCATTAGATACGAACAATATCGGGAGTAAGGCGTGACAGAGTGTTTTTCGAGCCAGATCCAGCTGCCCGTGTATACCTACCTTCGCCGCTGCCCTCAGGATTCCTCCTCCACACGATAGTTCCTTCAGATAGACTGAATACCGGCTGATCTTCCGACGAAGACGCCCCGGAGGGGGTGGAACAGCTGTTCGCCGCTTAGAAACAGAGCCTTCGTGTTCGATCGGTCCGAGATACTTTTACTATACTCTTTGCGATCTCCAGTTGCCTCAACACTCGTTATACGAAACCTTCGAACTGCGGATCTGCGTTCATTTCATCTGATTTCGCCGATTTTTTAAATAGACGGCTGTGATCTTGAAATTTTTAGTGCATCGGCCCAGAGGTTAACGGAAATATTAAAGGAAACGTTATACGATTAGTATACATTGTCAACACAGTAGAACTCAATTATCTATTTTGAAAACACAAGTGTTTCGATAATAACTATATTTTAATTAACATAACCTTAACTATAACGTACTATTTAACATAAACTTGATAATATTAACGTGTTCGGTTTGATAACAAATTCAGGCACTGAAAGTTCATATAACAAAGGTTCTAAATCACTGTTCCATTTCTCAGAGCAAAAGAACTTCAAAACAAAATATCTACCTAGGTATCTGATTATCGAATATCAAGTAACTAGCTTAATATAAGAAATATCTGGCGGCCTAAACAGATTGAACAAGTGTCTGAATCTTTCGCTAAAATGGATTAATTAATAGGTGACGGTGTAATTTTTTCGCAAGAAATGTAAGCTAATCGGCTGTACATTCCATAAGTGGTTCACCACTTTAAATCGCATTAAACTTGACCGGTGGACGCATCAGCTCCAAAAACGCCAGAAGCGAAATTCTTTGGAGAGGAGGCGAGCGAGTTTTCGAGTACCTTGGCTGAGTGAAGCGATTAATAAAGCGACGGTGCAATTTGTTCCATTGAAAACGTGGACCCTGACTCATCTTGAGGGACTTCGTCAGCGGCAGTAACTGCTCGAAACTGAATCAATTTACGGTTTCGATAAATTTGCAGCGATGCGTTTTCATTTATCCGTTATGCGTAGAACATAATTACTAACTGATTTTTACGTATTGTTTATTGTTCGTGCACGTGCAATGTGAGCTTCGAAATTCCATATTTAAAGTTCCACATTTATAATTTCCATATTTACAATTTCCCCTATTTCGTAGATACACTATGAGCTCCCAATTTAATTGCGTAACACATGCACAGCGTAGAGATGTCTTTTTCTTTGCACAGCCAAAAGGATAGGAATTGCTCCGTTCCCTTTTTCATTAAAATTAAAGGGTTCTGATGTTTAAATGCGACTGAAGGTTAGCCCATGTTTATACATCGCAACGTGGCTGCAGTTGAGCTAATGCCTCAATTATCTTTTCACTCGGGAGACTTGTTCCAAAGGAGCGATGTTTTAAATGAGCACCGATTACGCGGACACAATGCGAGGCCCGAATTTAGTATAGCTCCGGGATCCTTTGTCGAGCTGAACATCCTCGATACACATTGTAACCAACAGAGTCGATTTGCTCGTGTACTTAATTTGAAGACGTTTTGATCCATCGTCTCGGATCTCTCTCCAGCGGGGCATTTAGATCGCACGAAATTAATAGACCATGTATGCGTGATGGACACGCAACACGTTCTCTGGGCAAGCAAAACGTTCACGTGGAACGGAGGCGACGGTCGGGGCTTCTTCTTTACACGTTCGTTCCTTTTTAGTTTATTACACGGGCCGCTGAAGCCGAGAAATTAACGAAATCCGTCGTTGCACGCACGGCTACAAAGTGGAGAGTAACATCCTGTGTTAAACGTTCTCCCCGATTCCCCCCCTCCACACCTCTCGGTACGGTTGGATATGTGTATTTTTTACACTGTAGACAGACTAGTTCAATTACTCGGTACAGTACTCGAGTGTCTGTACGTTCCATACATGAAATCTTTCTTAGTCTTTAATTGTTCGTATTTGATTCCATTTTTTTTTTACAAATGTGCACCAGTGATAATCGATCAGAAATGATCATAAGGTAGGATCATGTATACGTTATTTTACTAGAGAAGTCACACAGTGATCAGGGATTGTTAGTTTACCGAAAACTGAAAACGGCATTTTTGAATAAACAGCAGAACTAGCCAATAAAGGACGAGATTAAATGTTCACTTGTAACTATTAGATCATTAAGTATGAAATCCATAGATTTTATATAGTACTTAAAGACTATCGAGATTTATGACAGTACTACTGCCTTAAATAGTAAATGATTAAGAATCAATTTTACTTTGAATTGTGCCTTCAACAATTAATCAAGTCTTCTATTTCCTAAAAAGAGTTTTCTGCTAGATCACGAGTAACGGCATCATTATGAGTACCGGTAAAAGAGATTGCTGAATATTTCTCATAAAACAGGTGATATTTTGAACACTTCTGGATCGTACTATGAAAGTAAACTATATTTATTTTAACAGATATTATTTGAAAATGTTTCATATCCATAATTCACTCATCACTGAACGCAACAAGAGAACAAGACTCTCGAGCAAAGCCACTCGATTCGGAAGCTCCAGCATGCTTCGAGGGCCTATCACTCGTCGCCGCGATCTATTGAACTGCAACTCATCCCCGCTTCAAGCATCGCAGCTTCGTTGCTCGGTTTATTTAACATACATTTTTTCCTCTTGGCGTGTGCCGTCGAAAATCTAGAATTTCCCGGCTGCATCTGCATCTGGGAGCAGCTGGCTCTCCACCCCCTTCACCGATCCTCTTTCCGTAAAAGAAGCGTGTTACAAAAACGAGAAAATTTCCATCTGGCGAGGGAAATGGCTGCTTAACGGAAAGCCACGTCGGTGAAGCGTGGGTGGGGCGGGCGTCAAGCGTTTCCGGAGAGGAAAGCCAGGTAGTCGGACCAGAAAGGGTTGGTTGACAGGCATTACCGAAAATCCGGAAAGATCCAAGGGAGTTCAAGGGGGGATCGAGAATATGGGAGGGTGGACAAACGCACTCGTGGCACCAGTATCATCGCGCCGAATGGATCGTGTTCCCTTGTAAAAGCGCCCACGCGATGGTTTCTGTTTGTTTGGCCCGGCTCTTCGCGGTGGACGTGCACGTGGAAAGCCAGCTTTGTTTTCTTACGCGCGCTCCGGGATACCTGAGCGCACAGGTGACCGCGAACACGTCCGCCTTTGTTCGTCACGCCCCTCCTACCACCGTCGCCCACGCTTCCTCCCTGCTTTTATCTAGGATTCGCCGAGGTTTCGATTACACTTTACATACTTCCAACCCGCTTCCGGGGATACGAAGCGTGTCTCAAGTTGGAACTCCAAACAGGAAGCCGACACTGTAATGCAGTTGACTCAAGATATTGGATGAATTAATTATTCCAGCCCAGAACCCCCACAAATTCGAGCTTTATTCCTTTTTTTAAATGTATATACTTTCGAAAAAATTTTCTATTGATGGACATATGTTGAATTCCAAGAATTCATGAAGTTATTCGTGGTTGATGAAACGGTTTGTCTGGACCGTTAGCTATAGAATATTGTATGGATAATGCACAGGATATAAAAAGGGGTGAAAACACATCCCGAGCCATACAGATCGACAGAGAAAAAGGAAGTTAAGGACCTTTTTTCTAACAAGAAGAAGTTGCTCGTTATGGACTGGTAGATTAACTATAAGTAAAATTTTTATCGAAAAAATATTAAAGAAAACTTTAAATGCATTTTTCTCGAAACTATACTGTTTAAATTAGCTGCCATGATATTTCGAAATTAATGATTAAAGCTTAACTTTCGTTGCACTGATACTGTGGAGTTTGTAAAGATTTTGGAGACTTGTAGAAGACATTACGGAAATCTAAGACCGTCGATTCATCAGTTTTCGTTTATGCACAAGCTGCAGGAGGGCTGCGGACAAGAATAAACGGAATAGTAATAGAATAACGTGTTTATTGTGTTATTCCACTAGCGCCATAATGACTTAGAGGTTCACTTTACTCGCCTCACTTCAACAAATTAAATAGAGTTCATTCGCTTTCCGACCAAAGCCATCCCTCGATAACGACATTTTCATGTAGTTATCGAAGCCCAAGTAATCCAAAATTTGCGGTGGCTCAGGCGGTCACGGATCCTGTGGAGGATCGCCAGGCCATCCTGATCAGTAATAATCGGATTGTTATCGGTGGTTGCACATTAAACGACGCCGCCGCGCCGCTTTGAAGTCTAAAAGATGCCGATCGGTGTACGTTACCAATCCGGTGAAGTCGAGCAGAGGACTCGTCTCTTCTTGACCAGGAAGCATTCGTGATGAGAACAAGAAAAGAACAACCGACGCGGCGCGGCTTATTCTCCGAGGCAAACCGAAGCGCCGTTTCTTTCTTTCGCTTCGTCCGGAGCATATGCTGCCAGCTGCTCGGTCTGCCGGCCAAAGGGTTCACCTCTCTCAAATTTTCAAATTCCATTCTTGCTCATTTCCATCCGCGATCTTTCTGCCTCTTTCATCCTCTTCGACCGTTGAACGTCCCTCGTAACACTTTGTACACTCTATCACTGGCGCACGGTGATTCCTGTCTGAGAGACACGCTTCTTGATTTTGTAAGGATCCTAGCTGTTTGGGACGAGCCTCGAAGCCAAATGAATTTCCAAAAAGAAGAAAGTTGAAACTTTTGATTATGAAACAGCGATGATTACAGAAAATTGTATAGTTCGATGTCTCTCAGGAGAGAGTTCTTCGCGAGTGTGGATTAACTGCTCTCGGTTTGAGACATGGCTCAATTACTCCACGGGGTAATCAATGATTATACATCTAGAACTTGAAAGTGGCTAAGAAATGCTTATAAGGCAAAATTACCTTTCACGAAACACCGCTCAAGCGTGACCACTATTTGAAACAGTAGCACGAGCAATACAAATAAAAAAATAGATTGAACATATGAAAATGGTTTTAAAAATTCTATCTGTATTTTTAAACATTGTTCTTTATAAATTCAATCACACAAATACTGTTATTTAACAACTGGTTATAAAAAAAGAAAGTTTCTAAACAAGAACATACAGTTCCATGTTATGGACATCAATTTTCTCATTGCATCAATTTATGGAAAACGGGGACATGACACGAAAACCACGTTTCATAATAGGTACACGCTAGTATTTACTAGGTTACTAGAATTATTTATTACTAAAATTAGATAAATACTTCAAAGTTCATTGCGTTATCTAGACACATCAATCTTTCAAATCATAGTATAAATATTAAATAATACTTGTTAATTTTAATAAAACCGATGACAAACTTACACCCACTAAAAATCCTGCATAATAGATGCTTTTACTTTTTTCTGTGCTCTAGATTTTGCAAATTCAATATTCACAGCAAGAAGAATTTGATTATCTTCATCTCATTGTAAAGAGATAGAGATAATGGTTTAGCTTCTCCTAACGGAACCACAGTTCTGCGGCACTGGTCTATGGAGCAATCAGTGCTGGTGCGATGTTCAAACGGTCGAAATCTCGCTGAACGGTTCATAAATTTCGTTCGTTGGTCAATTAGCAGCTCGAACGATCACGTTATCTGTTGCGGAGGCCAGAACCGTGGAAAATGATCGAGCCGGTAATCGTTTCGAGTTAGAGTCCGCGGGTATTAACTACATCCTGACATCGAACCCCTGCGGATCGGTTTCTCTCTAATTTTCGACGATGCGCTGACGTCACCTTGTTCCCCGTGCCTGTTCCGGTCTGGGTGCTCGGGACCGGAAGCAACGAACTCGTTGGGGAGCAAGCGGGACCTTCGAACTGAAAATCCCCCACGGATGTATCGATGTTGCCGCGTTTAAACGGGGCCCCGAGGAGGAAGTCGCTGTATTCCCCCGAGGAGACAACGGTCGCCCTTGGTAGCGGGGGTGGAGCGAAATCTGAAAGCCGTCTCTGATGTCCCGTTTAATACAACACCTTTCTCCAGCAAAGAACATTTGCTCATAACGTACACGGGCAACAGATGTTTGGAGACGTTCAACATTTTTCGAGATTCCTCGGATTTAATTTTGCCGTTTCGTGGAACTATGCGATGACGGCGGCCAGGGAAGAGTCAGAATGTCCACAGAAAATCTGTAAAAACAATCATAAACCTCGGCAATAATCGTTACGCCGGCTGACCATCGTGGTCACGACGTTCACCTGTCCATGGTCCCACACGGAACAGAGGTTCGTACACGTGCACGACCCACACACCTTCGTCTGCCCGCATGATCCACGCTGCACGGTGTTTTTCAGCTCGCTTTCTGTAACGGTCGAATTTACCCCCATCGCTCTAGAACCGAGATACAAGCAGCAAGGTCCAAGTCCTTTGGCCCAGATCGATCTACAAAATTGTGCGCTCTTTTTTTTGGCAATCTGCTCGAAATTACAACAGCATAGTCTTTTGATTACCAACGCGATAATAGCCGGCGTACTTTGTAACGAATTGCTCCCGATACGTTGCGCGTCTGGCGGAATATTTTACCAGAGTTAACTGCAACGTAAATTTATGGAGACGGACGTGATGCCGGGAAACATTGTGGGACACGTGTTCCACGATACAAAGATTTAAAGATTCCTATCTGACCGTCGTATTCAGTATTCTAGTTTCAAAGATCTGTTTCAAGATTGTAGTCAAATTGGATGTCTTCGGTGCAGGTGAATTACGAAGAATGTTTAGATTTGTAAACCACAAAAGAACGTTTACCAACAGCGCTAACGTTTTTCATTTGGTATCATCACGGGAAGTTTGCTAACTTGCTATTGGTGAAAATGGAAAATTGCAAACGAACCGAGATCTAAAAAATCAAGGAGCTGAAATTTACTTTTGAATCGAACAACCAAGCCTGAAGCATAAATAGAAATTACTTCATCCTTGGACGCAAATCGAAGAACGACGGTTTGCAGTAACTGTGCAGAAATGAGATCACGGCCTTGGCAGATTTTCCCGACGCAGACAAAGCGGCGTAGAAAACCGGAGCCCCTATCGTGAGGTGCAAGCTCGGCCGACATTACGAGCTCGCGCAAGAACAGGATTCGCGCGCTAAAAACGAAAATTGCGCGGTTCGTTCGAAGAACCGCACAGTGGCGTCTCGCCGGAACAAAGCAATCTTGCGATCATTGTTGCAAAAATTCCGGTAGCTGGCTGGGACGACGGGGAAAAAGAAGAAGAATCGCAATGACGCGATGGTCAATTTTCAGCGCGAAACTCGTTCCTACGTCGGCCCACCTCCCTCTTTTTCTGTCTGGTCCACCTGCTCCTGGACGATCGTTTCTTCTGCTTTTTTTCTTTCTTTTTCTTTTTCTCCCTCTCTCTCGCCCTGTTCTCTCCCGCTTCCTCTCTACACCATGGCCGCTGAACGTCGGGCGTCCCGCGAAAACATGTACCAGCCGCGTATCCACGACAATCGAATCAACCCCTCGGCCTTTCGAAGTCAGTAATTCTGAATGATTGGGACGCTTTAGCATATGTAACCTGACGAGTTCTTTCTTCCCAAGTGCAATCTTTTTTTTTCCCTTCTGCACCCTCTCGGGAAACCGTGACAGAAGACTCGTGATGCAAACGACGCAAAATAAACAGTTCCTCGTCGTACAATAATACGTATTGATCTTTTATTGTGTCCATTGGGAGAAATAGGAGTTTGGTAGGGACGTAGTTTCCTTTCTGATAAGTTCAATAAGTTAACCTTTTTTTTTATTTTAATTTACGTCCACAAATATTTAATGCAGAATTGCTCTCAGATACATTTTCATACTTGTCTTGTTTCTTTTAATCGATGTGCGCGATATTTAGCTTTCATGAAAATGTACAATCTATTTAAGAGTGTAGTCAAATTCTATGGTAACATTAGAATGTCGTCTCATTTAATTTGCGTCTCGTCTCCTTTCAATTTTTTTTAATGAATATTGATTTTAGGCAAATTGAATGAGAAGCAACAAATTTTCATCTCAACAAATACGGACGCTCTATCTCATGAATAATAAAAAAGGAAACAGTGAAGGGAATGTCGCAAGGGCAAGATTCGGTTGATAGCAACTATTAAGACTTAATCCAGGATCATGTCACATCCGAATCCGTCGAGCTGCAATCAATCTCCCGAAAAAAATGCACAATGCCCGTACAAGTAAGTCACTCCAAAACGTTACAGGCGCGTACAAAGCGCTCCGAAAAAGATATTCGCCTCGCAAGGAACGAAGCCTATCAGATGGAGTTTCCCCTTTGAAAGAAAAAATGTCTGCCACTCCATTTTCTTTTGTCATCATGCTAGACAAATGTTTGTTACAGGAATACCAATATGAACATGTCTCGCGAAAGTAATACTGTCTTTTGTTTCACGGTCGCCACTCTGGCGTCACGCGGTTTCCCTAACGACGCGGTCATTAGGGAATGAAAGAAACTTTTGAAGGGGGGCTGAAACGTTGCCGGGGAACCGAACTGATTCATTGTGCAAGAAATTATTCCATTAACCTTGGGGTCCTGCATTTCGAATGCGTTTGAAATGCATTTGAACTGGACTTTCAAATAATTATTGAAATAATACGTCCGAGTAGATGAAAATGGAGCTCATCCAAAAAATAGTGAAACATGGGGACTGAATAAATGTTAGATTTATGGAGAACTAAAAATTAACGTTGTTTTATGTACATCATATCACGTCAGATTTTTAGTGATTTGTGACCAATGTAAAGATTGTGAGTTCACAATGGTAAAATAAGTTGTATTTGGGAAACAGGGAACCATTAGGAAAAAAAGATGCTTGTATATATATCATGTTGCTCGGCAATGTTAAGAAAAGAATTTCGAAGATTCCTTACCAAATGTAAAAATTGCTTGAATAATTCACCACAGGTGTAACTTTACTGTCCAAACGACCGTAAATCACAAAATTTGCAGTCCATCGTGTAGAAAACGTCGTTCGGGGTCAAAGTGACGAAAAAGGCTCCGCGGACAGAGGTCAACGGGTCCCGAATTTCACCGAGCGTTCTGGGCCAGCCTGTAAAATCGAAAGTGATCACGGGAACGATCAGTTTCCGAAGCGACCGTACAAAGTAAGGGCAGGATAGAGAAACGAAAAAGAGAACGACCGCGGGAGGAAGGGCCCAGAGAGAGCACGTCTTCGCGGCGAGGAGGAGTGCGCGATCGTGATCGCTCTATACGCGGTGCTACTTAGAAAAAAATAAAAGGTAGGCTTTATGGCGCGAGCCTCTTCTTCCCTTCCCTGACCAAAATCGCTTAGCATAATCCGTTGGACTGTGGTTCGAGGCAGAGGGAGCGAGACAGACAACAGAAAAGACGAGGAGGAAATCAAGTTCCCTGGGCTAGAAAGAGCCAGCTTGCAAGCGAGGAAGCGAGATGAGGCTTGAGCCAGAGTGCGCGCCATTTTTACTGCGCATTCATGGCGGCGCACCAATCAGATTTGAATTCTCGAGCCCGGTGGAAGGGTCGCGGCGGACCTCGTGGCTTCGGCGAGGCTGTGGCCACGGAAACGAAGCCTCGCTGCCTCGAGCATCCAGCTAGAAGGAGTCTGTCCGTCGAGCGGTGAAGACCAGAGAGTCTCTGGTTCGTCTAGTGGAGTTACTGGTGACTACGTGACCGATTCCGGAGGAATCTTGACAGAAAACTTGCCGGCAACGAATCGAAACTTTAAGAAACTGGCTGGTCGGAGGTCAACGAACCGGGAGCAATAAAGAAATTGGAGCAACTCGGCCTCTAGAAAAAGCAACTCCCTGAAGAGAGCTAGCAGACGCGACTTCACGACTATCGACGGCTGTCCATTGTTCCACGTTGCACGCTCGCGATCCGTCGATACAGCGAAACCGATTCGAGATGCTGGCTGCTTCGATCTGCCGCGAGGTTCACTTCACGGTGTTGTCCAGCAAAAGTATGTCTACGCGAGTTCCACGCTGCCTTTTCGGCAAGCCAAACTCCCGGGAAACCGTGGAGATGCTCCAGGAAGCCCTGGACGTCGAACGGAGCAGATTCGCCAAGCGATGGGGCGTCGATCCCTGTTCCGAGGACAAGGAGAACAGCTACCAGAGGCAAAAACACCCCGAGAAGCAGCCCTTGTCCAAGAAACGATGCAACCCGTACTCCAAGCAAACAAACATTCATGGTGAGTACCATACACGCGTTTATATTTGGTCGCGTTCCCGCGGCGCATGCCGGCGAAGCACGCCGTAATCTCTCCGCAAGAACTCGTGGTTTCTCGTCGATCGTGATCTGCAGGAATTTCTCGAGTTTCCGAGTCGTAAATTTTTATCGGCGGTTTATCTCGTTTTATCGTGCGCCAGTCGTAGAGCTAAAAAAATAGTACGCTTCAAAATTGTTGGTGCGTAGAGAATTTTGGGCGAGAATACGGGCGAGGCTATGTCGTGTGAGTAAATTTGATAAGCGCGGCGTCGAGTGGGGACAGCGGCAGCGTTGGTTTTTGGCGGGAAACCCGGCAGGCTACCTCGGGGAAAGGGAAGGTAAGAGACGCAGGCGCAGTTCAGGCCGGTCGCGTGGCTCCGACCTGTTTTCATAGTCTAGCCTCGCTCCTCCGCGCCTCTTCCGCCTTCCCCTTTCGCTCCCCACCGATCCCCCCTTCCGACCTCATCTTCGTTCCCGGCTGCCGGTCTTACGCGGCTGTCCAGAACCTTTCGGTCGCATCCACCCAGGCTAGAGCCGACCACTATCGCTTTCCAAAATTACAATCCCAATACGGTAGTTGGCCCACACGGTCCACGGACGCTTCTTTCATCTCTCTCCACCGCTCTGCCCCCTCCTCGTCATCCTTCAACAATTTGACTGCCACGTGATCGCATTATTGATCGAAGCCAATCGCCAATTTAGGCATTTTTCGCCAGGGCTTGGTTTTTCAGTGGCCTTCGGCGATGCTGGGACCGGGCGAACACTGGATGTATCATTGGGGGGGGGGGGGGGGGGGGGGGGGGGTCGAGGTTATTGCTTTGGACCAGATTTGAGAGAAATTTTGGAAAAGACTGCCCTTTGGATCTGTCTTGGGAAAAACTTTGCCAAAGACTACCTTTTCGATCAGTTCTCAATTGTATTTTTCAAAAGGACTACTCTTTTCATTGTTACGGATTACATTTTTTGGAAAGTTAATCTCTGTGAAAGTTTTCGCGCAGATTTCTTCAAGGGCTGCCATTTAAACCAATTTTAGGCTAGATTCTCCAAAAGCTTACCCACTAGATAATTTTTGATATATATTTTTTAAAAGGTCACCCTTGGGATCAGTTCTGAGTTACATTTTTCAAAACTGTACACTTTAGATCAATTTAAAGTTGTAGACTGTTTTTTATATTAGTATAAAACTGGACAATTTTCATTTGCATTAGGTTTTACAAAGAGTAATACATCTTTCATTTTTTAATTGATCAAGGCTGAAACTAATAACTGCAATTTTCATTCATGAAGTCTTTGAAAGGATGCAAATATTTGCGTCAGATTTTATGCTGTAGGGAGACGAGAAGATTGCTAGTGATTCGATACAGAGGGAAAGTACATTTGCTCAATTGACTGGACGCTAAATTTGTAAGCATGAAATAATTTACCAAACGCTTTAGCATTTCCAGTGAACGTGCATCCAATTTCATGACTAACAACACGTTGCGCGAACGATCGACCACTATCTCTCTCGCACTTGTTCAGGTCAAAGATTAGAATTGAGGTCTGAAACGTAGGAGGCATGGTTAACCTTACGGTTACGTATTGGGAAAGAACGCGTCTATCTATATAGCTAGGGCCCACTGTAAATACCGAGTTGAATGCGCAATGGAAGGGCCTGGAAAGTATCCTGCGGGATGAATCACGACAGGATGACTCACGCATGCTCTCGGTCGGGATACCTGAAGGGTCCCCTGACTCATCGAAGTGCCCACTTTTCAAGGAGTAAGACGAAGTTGCGATCGCATTCCTTGAATTCCGACTGCCCCATTCGTCTCGTTTGCGTACCCGCGAAACCCGACGGTCCCATACCGCACAATGGATATCACAGATTGTCGACCAAGTGGTTGTGTGCGACCGTCCGCGAAACTGCAATTTGAGTCATGCCTCCTCATGCGTTAGCGGTGTCTCGTCAAGGTAGCAACCAGGTTCAATTTAATTCGTCTACTTCCTCTGCTATATCTGTAACTTCCGTTGTCTCACCATGGTCAATTCACTTTAGTTTGCGAAAGCGGAAATGTAAATTTAAGGAAAGTTGCATCAACGCACTGCAATTGGAACCACAACTCTTTAACAGATAAGAGAAAGAAGCAACGAAAACGATAACACCTCACTGTCTAAATTCACTATTTTAACTGCGAACACAGTTTTATCCAGTACTCGCTCCCTTCGGCAGTTTTGCTCGGTCGGTGCAATCGGAGCAGGAATTCCCACGTAGCAAATTTTCTTGCGCAAAAAGCAGTTCCTCTAAACAGCGGCGTTTCTTCTTCTCCGCTTTATTCCACCGTGAAATACCGGCGGAAGAGAAAAAAGAGAGTTCATGTAGAGAGTGGTGGATCTTTGGGCTATTAGGTTAAGGGCGCGAGAATCGCCGGCGGATCTTGGTCTAGCGCCTCCCAGCTGTAAAAACCGAGCCGTTTACAGAACTATTCGCTCTGCGATTTACTCTGATAACAAGCTCGCCGATGATTCCTGAGCCTCGAAGAGACCCGTGAAGAGTCAACAGAGCGAGACATCCCAACGAGCTCTTTTCCACGGACACACCTGTTCACCCCCGCCACAGGGTCGCCATTAGCTTTCAACTGTCCTTTTCTCACGATTAAATCGGACTTCGCGAACACACGCGATACTGGTCATGGGACCTTCCGAAGGCCGTGTGCCACCTGTCGCGATAGCTGGCTTCTTATTCTTCATTTACATTTACACCTAGCCCCGCGACACCTTCTAACCCTATTGTACTGTCGGTTCTTCCAATTGAACGCATGTCGCCGACCGCAAACTCGTTCGAGCGTACCTGTTGGTATGCACCTCGGTGGTAACCCGCATGTTCTGTGAGAAGAAAGCGCGGACATTTCCATAAAACCTATGGCAATAGTGACATAAGCAATGGCATTCCTTGATGCAGTTTATATCGAAAAAGATCCGTGCCTGTATTTGTTCTCTTAATGGTTCTGGTCTTCTGCCGTCGTTGGATAGCTTCTTCTATTTTTGGATTTACGGAAGTCTCGCGTTCGATGATAACTTCAAGAGTTCATTATCACCGTCTGCGACTTTCGAGGTTGCCGGCGGGGTATTTTGCGATACCGCGTTATCTGGCGGGAGCGGTACTTCTTTGCGGCTAGATGATAATGGTCCTTTCTCGTTTTGTAGTGCAACGAAACTTGCACCATATGATGGCATTATCGTATCAACAGTTCTGGCCTGATAAATGAGCTGGACGACATTGAACATCCAATTTCGAAAGTGTTAAGAGTTCGGGAAATGATCATTTCATCGATAGATCGTGAAGTCCGTACAAATTCCTGCTACTACTGCAGTCGAAATATGGAAAATAGCGAGAATGTCGCATTAATTTTTGTCGATACGATTTCACGTCATCTTCGTTTATAATTGAAAATTAACATTCAGCAACTACATCAACTAACCGTCAATTTACCAGTCAAGATACCATCTTATCACACCAAAACCCAAATCTTCAAATATCGTCCAATTTAGTAGGAGGGTTCAATTTAAACCAACCTAGCAAGTCATCTTGTTTTCATCCCGCCAAGACAACATTCTCGGTTTAGAAAGACGCGGAAAAGGAACAGAAATAGAAAAATCCGGTCGTTTCAATCCGCTCGAGGAGCCTCGAGGAATCCTGTAGCCTCCTTGGGAAGCTCACGCGTTCGAAATAGAACAGCGAGGGGACCATTTCAGGTTCCTCGCGTGTGCACTTGAAAGAATCGAAAAGAAACTGACCTCCTTTCAAAGAGCTCGTTGGGTGAAAATCCCTGGGTTTGATTGAAAAATGCACGGGAAGGGGGGAGAGGGGGGAAGGGGGGGACTTTGGGGCTCACGATGCTGTTCGGACAAAGGCAATCTCTCCATCTTTGTGTCTGGATCTCTTCGGGTCTCGAAGCATATGGACAGGTAGACGCGTCTACTACTTCACCAGACGCTACGTGGTGTCTAGGATAGTTTCTGGCGCGGTTCTAGGCGGGATAACAGATGTTGACAGACGGACTCTTTCGCGAGAACCTGCGAAGGAGCCAGAGGACTCGTTAAGAAAGCTTGGTTTCGCATGCCATATGGCGAACTAGCGCGGATAGGTTCCCGAGAGAGGGATCAACGTGTCCCCGACATGTGGTCGATTCGTTTCGTCACCCCACAGATTTGTTTAAAGTCCAGACACACTTGTTCTCCATCCAGATCCTGGGATTTATCTTGAGCGTTCCTGTTCTTGGATCATTGTGTACTTAGATTTATTTTCGATTCTGAACTTTTGATATACTATAGATTGTGATATGGTTATTTTATGCGAAAATTTATTTTCTTTATTGGGTCGTGATGTCTACGGGTATCGTCTTCAAGAATTTCGACACCTTCAGTCCGTTAAGCTGGAACAGAGAACGAAAAAAATATTATTGTCCATGTTTTAGGCAACGTTTTGTGGTGTAGAATATTGTCTAGGACAACAGATGCTCTAAATGGAATACGATGCACTTGGGTACATGTCTAGGTTTAAAGGACAGTGTGAGGACAGGTAGACCGACATTGTCCCTACTTCTGTGATCGAAAAGATTTATTTTTGATACAGTTACTACAATAATACCATTATAGTAGTAGCAGCAGCACATTTATACAAATATAATTTAAAAAGATATTGCATCAGTGAGCACCAATACGTTAGCACCTTTTCCTTTCATACCGAGGTTTAAAGGGCACAGAGCTTTTGTTATACTATACCGTACGCCGCGTTTTTTATTATAATATTTTCGTTGCAAACTTGAATCAATTTAATGGTTTTCAATGCCTTCATCTGTCCCGCAAGAAAAAGTTAGTCTCTTTAGAGTCGTTAAATTAAAACCAGAAACGTAAATACATGAATTTTTCTACAAATTCTTTCAATGCAAAATGCTATCAAATAAAAATGATAAATTCTAGCAATCTTTTACTAACTCATCAACGTAAATCTACTTGCACTTACTAATTTGGAAATATACAGTACTTATTGAAACAATAACTGATAATAACTAGTATTTCGGTTGAACCTTAAGGAACGTTTCTCTCGTTGATAAGGCGCTTATTTTGAATTTCTAATGTTCCGTATCTGAGGATCGTAACTTTCAATCTTGCGCAAGAATCTCAAACAATGTAAACAAGAAGTTGTCAGCATGGTACCATTAATACGGGATCGCACCTGCCTGCCGGGTAGATTGAGTAAAAAGGAAAGCAGCAAGGGCGCTTAAGAGTGGCTACCTGATCGAAAATAGGGTGTGCGCAAGATGTTTTGTTCGCCGTGGTACTTTGTTGTGGAAATTTCGTGTTTCGCGCTTCCCTGTACAGGTTAACACCACGTGTTCGCAATCAGCCGAGCGCGCTCGCCCAATGGAAACTATACGACTGCGCGAACAATGATCACACAACGGTTTTCCCCCGCACCTTTTCCTTTATTTCAAGCTTTTCTGCTTGCTCCGTTCCCACAACCTAGCATAAGAGAGTCCACCGATGCCGAAACGCACGCGGGGGAATTCAACTTTCGAATTCGCGATTCGACGAAGGCGCGGTCGTTGCGGTTTCAATTCTAATTGACCACCGAATGTGCATACTAATCTGAAACTTGGCCCGTTTCTCGTTGCAGATTACTGGCGGGCCCGTAAGGTGTGCGAGGTGAATAAGAAGCCGCTTGCATCATCGATGGACGCGGCGAAGCAGCAGAACGAGGCGTCGAAGACGACGGTCGTTAAATCATCGAAAAAATAATCGACGCAGAACTGAGGAAGCCAGTCAAGAGAGAAAGAGAGAGAAGGCACTCTCGTTGCCTATCGGCTTCTGTATATTTATTTCATCGCCCTTCTTCCGTGATAGTCGTCGCCGAGACGGCAAGCAACGAACGTCCTACGTAGCGTTAGTCGTGAATTGTTCAATGTATTATTATTTCTGTAAATACTTACGTCAAGTGATTTATGGAGGTTTGGACGGGCTTACTGATCGCGTCTCTCCAAAGGAGAGAAACGAGGATCGAAAACCGGGAGCGTGTCGACTTCGACGAGACAGAAAATCCTTTCGTCGCAGCCGAAACTTCAAGGATGCCGGTTAAAGAGTTCGAACGTACAATGTCCTTCGGATACAGTGAGCCTGAGTCGAAAAGCCTGATTCGGTTGGTTCCTCCAACAAATGCAGCGCCTCCAAAGAGTTAATCGAATACGACGACGAAAGTCGGAGATGTGCCTCCATTGGTCTCTGCGTCGAGACGCTGGAGAAAGTCCTATGTAAATCTGCTGAACTTAGGATTACGAAAAATCTCTAGTCATCTAGTTGTTTAAGCGAAATAAACGTCGTGCTTTCATACCTAACCACTGTTTATGTCTTAATCGTGTCCCCTCCTTTGTTTAGCGATAGTCAACGTAGATAAGTCATAGTCAATATAGTCCAAGTTATTCTTTCAACGCACTTGTTAGCTTGGCATGATTGGAATTGATTGTACAGCTATTCGGACCACGGCGTACCTTTCACATTTCGAAAAACAGATAGCAATAAGTTCAGATAAAAAATGGTGGGTAAGTTGTATAGACCCATTTTCAACGTTAAAAGTAAAGCTTCTTAGTATTTATAATTATTAAAATTGCAAATATCTAGCTCTTATTGGAAATTCTCAAATGGAATTTTTTGTTCGAACACATGTTACAATAAAAACTTGATAATTTCAAAAAACCGAGATTACTCATTTTTTAAATAGAATGCGAATTAAATATTACATCATTAATTGGAGAATTTTATAATAAACAATTTTTTTACCAGCAGACAAAAATGACATATACACTGGCTTCCGAGACAACAATTGTTCATGTAGAATATTTAAAAAAATGTAAAATATAAATGGTAATCATGGCCTACTTTTTTTAAGAAGACGATTGCGACGTATCAATAGCAATCGTAACTGTACAGGTTTCTGCTACAACGCATGTGTTACGAATGTTAAGTAACAGGAGTCAATATGTCAGCTATTACCAACTGCTATCTGATAATGAGTTCCATTTTTCGAAGAGCATGCAGAAAGTCGAACATTAGCAAATAAAACAAGTACTATTATCAGTCGGATAAATATTTAAGTCAAAAGTAAATCAGTGTACTTTTTCGTTCGATAAGAATTGCTATTTATTTTGAAAGATCGTTTGGTGAATCGGCGATAATAATTCAAAGTAAATTCTAATAAATCATTAAAATGAGGTATATCGTTAGAGAGATTATGGTTTAAACCGTTGACTCCGCTAACTCCGCAACAGGGTCAAAATCTATCGGTCGTTCAGGAAGGCTTGACCAGAATTAGCCAGCTGAAGAATACGGACGCTATTTTGTAACGAACATTTTGTAATATCCACCTGGACGGAGCCATGGTGGTCTTTGGCACACGTGTGGGGTACGCTATAGGGTGGGCGATAGAACCATGACTGCAACGACCGTTACTAACCCACATTATAACTTCCTGCCCAAACGCTGGAAGAAGTCCTACCATCCCCTTCTAATTCGCAGTTTTTTCTCACACTTTCAAATTTCTCATTGTTCTTCAGAAAACATCGTACCATTTTTTGAAACTACCATCATAATGAAAGTCTCGTTCGCTAATTAGTCAGGTATTTAAGCGCATTAGTTGTGATTTATGATGGTAATTTTGACTAATTATTCATTTTCGACACAACTACACGACTTCCAAATGACCTATCTCTAAATTAACCTAAACTGATGTCACCATTGTATCTGTTTCGTCCTTTTTTTTAATTAACAAGATAAATTTGATATACTTACTATGCACTTAACTCATATCAGAACACACTTTCCTAACTCTCATATCGTTTTTGTTATACCTTATAAATAATATTTAATATTTATATCACTTTTTAATCGTGAATTTAACGGAATTCAAGGTTCATTTTGGTCACATTTTAAAAAGAGAAAGCTTAACTTTCTTCAGAAAAAATTGGCTGGTAATAACTGCCAACCGGGAAGTTAGAGACATTTTTGTCGACAAGGCATCAGGTTACGATAATAACCAGTGACCTCGTTTCGATAATATTCCAAATAATATAACTGCATTCTGTCCTCAAATATCATAGCTGCGCAAAATGTTTACGCCTTATAAGCCCGATTGCTGTCGCGATTATGCATTCATGAGTGATGCACTAAAAATTTTATTTCTTTCCCTCGTGATAAAGAAAAAAATTCTGATTCCAAAAGTTTACAAGGTATAGTAAAGTTATAATTCAAAATGTATTTTATACCAATTGGAGAATCAAGCCAGGAAGCTGCAGAGACATAAAACAAAAAAATTTTTTGTCTATATCATGCACGATAGAATATTCTACACAGAAATGTAATCTAGATGTTTTAAACAGTTTCAATAAAATAGAATACTACCTTAACATATCATAATATATCATTATTAATTAAAATAATTGAATATTATTTCAATTTCAAAACTACAAATAGACTGCTACTTTCTTCGTAAATTTTTTGAAGAAACGATCTCATTATTCTTTCCTATGTTTAAAATCATGTTTTTTCATTGTATATAATTATTTATTAAAGAAACTGAGTAACTGTTTTTTTTATTATAATATGTCTACATACAATAAAATATAGCATTTTTAAAAATACTTTCTTTTAGGCATTAAATTTTTTTTTTCGCCCTGCTAGGACAAATACCTCACTATGCATCGGTAAGCTGATTCATCTTTCATGATTAGACTGCAGATCTTTGCAAAATAGAAATTGTTTGCACCAATTTCATAACAGAAAAGGCTTGTAAAATTATTTTCCTTCAATGCATTAACATTCCTAGTTTTTTAAAATTTGTTCACAATTTTACGTTTTAACTATTCATTTTTGTCATAAATGCATAATATTCGCTCTCCGCTCACTATCCTAACTAAACTCTTTTGGCATACTTTTTGGCATACTAATTTTCACTAATTCAGTGCCAGACAATGGCAAATGTAAGCTTTTTTCACTTCTTTAAAACACTCGGATTTCATAGATTGAATTCACACCCTTCAAAGTGTTCCATTCAAATTTTTGTAATATGTTTCCACAGAATCAATAAGTGTCAACGCAAAAAAATATTATAACTATACTTAGGAAAACCCTACACAGATTACGGCACCTAAAATGTGCAAATTAAAAGAATCCTTCAAAATTAATAACTAACGGACTATGAAGATACGTGCTGAGTATAGACGGAAGAAAAATTGTCAAGAGGTCAGATTGACCGAGTAGATTTTTACGAGCACACCCTATACGGACGCGTGTCTGAGCATTTACTTATCAGCGGCGCGGTGCGAGCATGGGGGTGGCAGAGCACGGTACATATACGGTTAATTGTAATGCGTGATGCACCGCAGGGTCTTCAGCCATGGGGGAGCCGTCCAAAGGGAAGCAGCTGGTTCATGGTTTTAATGGCTGTCATCCTAGCTGGTCATTTCGATAATGGTAACCAATACTACCACCGTGCGAAACTCTTTCAACCGTATTAAATCGAATATCCGAATCGAACACACTAACGATTCCATAACCGGTGCTGCAGAAAATTTAATAAAACCACAATTTCCCATAATTCGAGCAATCGAACGCTGCACCGATGCATTAAATACTGTGGTCCGAAAATAAATTGCGGTTATGGTTAACATTAATTTCCATAGTCAAAATAACAGCCATTGTACCTGACGAACATACATCATCCATCTATTATACCATTCTGTATAATTTTGCAAATAGAAGGATTGTAACTGTTTCAGGATTGATATTTTCTTTATATAATAATTTGAATTACTATTCTACTGTATCCTTACTGGTTTTAATTAATAATTCTTTTTATTTTTTTGTAATCGTACTATACGAATTTTTATAATTATACTGTATCTAATTTTCTTCAGTTTCGAATACAGCACTTCTATGTAATATCGAATTTAATAAAGAATATCGAAGCATATGTACACCCTTCTTAATTAGTTTGATGTTTCTGGCGAGTATGCTCGTCATGAAAAAATGGCAACATTTTCTGTCAAAAACAGCTAAATTAGCCACCAAAGTTTACCTGAAACTGGCGATTCGCGCGTCCATGACGACGTCGGCGATCGATATCACGGAGGATGTGCACAGTATAATTGGAAACCTAAAACAGGACGTGACCTCATCGCGCGTTATTGTATCCAGGATCGTTAAGGACCTCGTCGTTACGATATCCAATTACTCGGCGAGGAGCGAAACAAAAGAAGCGAGCCTCTTCTCGAGAGGCATCGTGAGCGTTCTCCGGCGACCCTAGATCGAACGGTCGCGAAACACGGGATCGCTGGATCGCTGGATCGAAAACCAGGTGCGCGACCCGCCTGCCAAGGCGCTTAATGAGCGTTTATCAGCGGAACACATGTAGTACAAGCCCCGGCACGGGCCTAATTGATTGAATTAGCCATGAAACCAGAGTGCGTTCGAAGCTACACACCTGACCCCGGCGAACTTCCGACCGATCGATGTTGATGGATCGCCGATCCAGGACCCGATCGATCAAACTTCCTTGTTCCGCGAACAAACCCGGGCCGCCCGATCGATCAACTTTTTTACCGATCCGCAACGGTTTCATTAGCGATCATTTGAGGCGGGACCGTTCCACTGGTGCTCCTTTTTCCTTTCGTTATTTCCATGCTCAGCGTGAAGCGGTTTTTGCAGTTCTTTGCGGTTCTTCGGTTCCTCGTTTTTTGAACCTGAGAATGTCATCGATTTGATGAATCCTTGATGTTTTTGGCGGTTTATTATTGGGTGCCGAGGAAATGATCTTCCGGGACACATTGTTGAAAAGGGTACAGAGTAAAATTTATAGTTGGAGATATGTTCTACCATATCCTGATCAAAATCCAGGTTAGTTGATTTATTTTATAATGTTAAAGTAAATGTTCTTCATTATCTGAAACATTGATTTTAATAAAACTACATAGAAACATTGTTCAATCTTGCAACGAGACGATTAATTTTATATTCCACACAATCGCCCAGTCCATAAATACATAAAGATATAATCCGCTCATAAATATAACTGTGACGAAACAAAACATGCACGAAGACACATAAAGTATTTAAATACATTTAAAGTATTACTAAATAATGTATAATATCTGTAAAAATAAAATATCAAAAATTTATAAAACTTTTTTAGAGCAAAATATATGTTTAGAATTAAATAATAATTTTTTATTTTCGTTTTAGCATACTAGGGTTAACGAATACTTGGCTTGAATGATAGTTCTTTATCAAATGGTTAACAATGGTCACGAAGACGTTCTACTTGAAATGAGTACCGTGTGAGGGTTAATCTGAATGTCAAAGGATCGCAGAAGGACAATCTCGGGACCATCTTATCGAAATAAAGGAGGTTAATTTTGAAAGAAATCGAAATGTAACGTGCCTGAAAAATCCAGTCGCATCGCCATTAGAATATTTAAATAATCGAACAGTCCGGCTGGTGAAAATTCAATGGACGAGTGCGCCCCGACCGGACGAGGAGAAAAAGCAACGTAACCGGAGCGGCGATAAATTACGATCTCTCTGGCGGATCGAAGAATGGTAAATGAGGGGGGGGGGGGGGTAATGTCCGATCGGGTTGCGCCAAATGATGTCCACAATGGGCTAACGAACTCGCCGAGTGGCATTTCGGTTTCCGACCGGTAGCACGCGCCTGTTCCTCACTTCGTCCCCGGTATTAGCTAATACTCTGTAAACACGAGTCAAGGGGGGGGGGGGAATAACCGACTGCTGTAATTAAAGGACATTCATATCGAGTGGCCCGTTCGGAACCCTTGCCAGGGCCTGCCAAAAACTGGTCCGGATGACCGTTTCCTCGAGTGCCATTTATCACATTTTTTTACACATTCCCTTTTCCTTACTGGTCGTCCATCGTGAAAATTGTAACATTAATTTTTACATTGTGCAAAATAAACCACAAGTTCACAGGGGGTAGACTGAACCAGAATATTTTAAACTATAATTCTTAAAGATCTCAGATTCTACGACAACGAACTCGACTACGTTTAATATAATTGATGTGAGAAGTGTTGTAGATGGTAAACTAATTGGCAATAGATCATTTTAAGATTAAAGAAATCATGAGCAAGCTCTTGTGAGAAACTGATTGAACATGTTTGCCCAATCATATTTACTCGGTAATGTTTTGTAATACAAATTGTGGAATATCTGAACAAAAGTAGAGTAATCACTAGACTTTTATAATTTTAAAAATTGGATCGAGAGAAGAATGATGTTTACAGAATAAAAGATGCTTTTTAGGAAAATTAAACTAGGTATGTCATTCCTACACTGCGTGTTTTATGCAGAATACAATTTGTCTTCATCAATTGCAAGATACGGGAACTACACACACCTCTTTATTTAATGATTATAATAAATAGAAAATAATACAGCAGTACTTTTGTAATACTAATTTTTATCGTAAATGCTTAAATCCGTAGTCTAGTCGTCACCTTTCAATAATATAAACGCTTCTCCGATTGATACTACTTTCTCAATGTATATGTCATATGTGATGCAAATTATCCACAATCTATTAATTTCCGTTAAGGCGCAGCTTAAAAGTACAGATGACATAACTAAATAAAGATCCGGAAAACATCTGTGCATTATACAAATCCCTTTTGCTGATAGTTCTAATATTATACTTCTGCGAAGCAGATCAAATGATTTTGCAAACGGTATATCGAACAAATATTTTTGTCACGACAAGAAAATATGTCTTTGTTGCTAAGAACAGCGTCATGAATACGATCATTAGCTGCTCAAAAAGAATACGATTGCAGGATTGGACCACTTCTTTCTGATTCTTGACTCACCGTGTAACCATGCTGTTTCGAGATAGTTTCAATGGACCAGCCAGGAAACGATCAAAAAGGGGTTAAAAATGACCATTCTTCGGAGTCGTGTGAAAAGCAACGGAACCGTTTGTGGCGTCTCGGAGGCAGCATGCGAGGACACCCGTCCTCCTTCAGTTCACAAATCCGTGCAACCCTCGTGTGTCGCGACTGGACCTAAAATTAGGCCGGATATGGATGCGGGAAGGTGCACGTGACGTAGCTCGAGGGGAAGTCGAAATTGCGCCCGGGAAAAAGGCGAAGAAGAACTCGTCGACGAAAACGATCAGAATGCGTGTCGAAGACACGTCGGTACCGTAAATCTGTAAAGCAAACGAACCAGATGCCGCGACCATTGCGATAGATTATGAATAAAATAGATCCTTTGGTTGAATAATAATTTCACGAAATATATCATCAGCCGTCGTTGTAGATTTTCCTGAAACTATTTATCGAGCAACTGGAACAAATGGATGGACAACTGTAATATGTCAAAGAAATCATTTCAACCCTTTCCAAGTTCTTCAGTTATCAGAGTTGATAATAAGATCAACTGATTCAAGTTAGTATACCAAATAAGGACGAATGAAATCTAGTTACGTCTAAGGAGTCTTCAAAATAATATTGTAAAGTATTCTCGACATCAAGTCTCAAGAACTAAAGACGAGTCAAACATTCATCACACCCAAAACAACTATTGACTCCCTAAGGGCTAATATTAAACATTTAAAAAAATTGTGCTTCAGATAAACACAGCCGTCGATGAAGACAGAAAAAAGTGGAAAGAAAGAACGATAAGGGGCCAATGACGCAAGACGAGGAAGAGTGAACGAGGAGTGGGAGCAAAGCGAAATGGTCCCGATGAAATTTCACCCGGGGCTGCTTTCCCCCGCCCACGAAGCGTCGATTCTCTGGTGATGAGTTATAGTCTGTTAGAGCCGCGAGTAGGTTTGCGAAGCGTGCTGGTCCCGGGAGCAGATGTCCCACGGGCTGGCTGTTTCTCCTCCGGTTCCTCTGGTCAGTGGACCAAGACTTCACCGCAAAAACTGACCGGTAGTATTGAACCAGGGGTTATGTTCACCGACGGAACCATGATGGCTCCTCATCATCTTTGCTCCCGTCCCTCTTACGTAGAGAACCCCACTGTGAGAATTCGATCGGCAACCGCAGAGACTTCGAAATCCGCCGGTTCTCATGGCGTGGAAGCGATCCTGCGAGACGGTACGATCTGGGTTAACCGTATCCTGTTCGCAATGCGTGCAAACAGCCCGGGAAAGACGGTGGAAGGCGAAAGAAGGGAACAACCGAAAGGAATAGACACGTTGCCGCGGTTGACGCCTCGCCAGGAGGCAGGGGGGCCGCGTGGGGGGAGGATCGCTGGCAGGATGCCTCGCCTAGATCCTGTCTGGAGGGCCGGAGAGAGGTCCTGCGAACCGTGAAATCACTTCCAGTCTGAATATAAAGAGCGAAAAACAGAGTGTCCGTTTCTGTTTCGCTCGTTCCGTACCACCGCCTCCGGGAGCTGACTTGCAAGCCGTTGCCGGGCGCCTGAGGGTCTTCTTCCCTCCGAGCAGCGGGGTCTCGAATGCTCGCGGCCTCCAAAGGTCTTTATTCCACGTACATATCGCATTTGCACAACAAAGCACCTCGCAATGATGATCGGAATCAAGGAGTCGCTGAAAGATCGACGCATCTTGGCGTCAAAATTATCCTAGTTTTCAATTCGATGTAATTTCTTGAGAACTTCTTGTAACATATCATAAGACGACTCATCTTGAAGGATGGAACAGCAAAGTCTCCAAAGGTTTCCATTGCATGTCCACATCGCATTTGCATAGCATACCTTCTTTGAGGTCTCCGACTACTGTAGCGGAGTCATGGTGAGAAAGAGTTCGAAGGACTGCAAATATGAGTTAGGACAATGTCAGCGAGAGTCAAAAATAATTCTGGTAGTTTTCCTCCGCTTCCTTAGGTTGTCTTCATTTTAGAAATTTGGTTTTACTAGGAAATGTAGAGAAAGGCGAAATTTATTATTTATAGTAAGTCCGACGAATCTAGTATATGATTTTTTATACTCTTGCTATTGCAATTTGAATAAGAACTGTATTACTGACTATTTTTTTCTTTGTACACTAAGAAAATTGATTCATTGATCTACGAAGAATTCTCAACGAAGAATTTCACATCTGAGGTATAATATAGATTCGAAGAATACAGAAAAACAAATAAAAATAGTAACATTTTTATTTTATATATAAAATGAGGAATTTTCAATTGTCGATTGAAAAGGTCCACTGTCATGAAAATGGGAGTTTGCATAGAGATCCTCAATCTAATTACGAGAACGAATTGTGTTTCCTACAGTATTCATAAAAACGTTCACTAATGGTGTTCTATTTTACACAAATAGACCCGAGTAAAAGACTACGAACCTATCTTTAGAAATTGCACTATAACACAATGTTTCTAAGCTTATTATATATAAAATATCAAAAAAAGTAAAAATCTGTAATAAAAAAATAAGAGATGTTAATAAATTTGATTCCAATAAAGTGGTAACAAAATTAGTTATATAAACGTAATACACTGTCTGGAACTGTATAGACACCGAACTGCTCTGGCAAACGAATTTGACCTGACGAATAGAGGTCTGCAGGAATCGCGTGCGCTAGCGAATAAAATTGCGATTGCAACGTCAGAAGCAAGTACATTCCGCATCAGAAGCGAGTACCATCCGCATCAGAACCAAGTACCATCCGCATCAGAAGCGAATGCCAATCGCATTTAGAACCAAAGTGTACCCGGATATCAGGATTGTCGGATGTTCGAGCAAGTATTGTACTACACCCAGGAATTTTATAATACAAGTTTTATAACGGGCGCCTAGAAAGTGGTGTTGCAGACCGATTAGTACTTAAGATTGTCAAGTCTGTTCGCGACACGGAGTCCATTAAACCACGCGGAACCGGGCAGCACTTCTCCGTTCATCTTTCGATTGCTCGAACGAAAGTGCATCCACTCTCAGATAAGTGGCAGCGGAACGACCCGATCGCCACGAGATCCGGTCGTTTTAAATTTATCGCGAAACGGTGAGTTCTCCTTCTACGGCCCCTGCTAATGTACCCTACCGAGCTCTTAGCACGCGATACGCATTATGAGCTCGATGCGCTAAACGGTTCTGGCCTGTACCTCGCGAAATTTCAATTAAAAGACACAGTTGTTGTTTCTGCTTTATTGCAAGAGGAAGGTTCGTGCATTTCTTTCTCTCAACGACTGATTTCGCATCTTGAAGTGACGTGCTGGTGAAAAGTATGTACCGTTTCTTCGTGTTAGTACATTTCGTTGGTTGCTTTTTCTTCACATATCGAAGTGCTAAAAAGATATCCGTGAAAAATTCTTGATTGCATTTTTATGTTCCATTACAATTTATGGTTGCTGAATTATAAATCTTGGCGAATACTGTCAATTTTAAAGTACGTTAACCCCTTTTATTTAAAGTGAAAGTAAAATGCTTCAATAAATTGAAAATAACATATCGATATTCTTTAACCACACCTATTAACGTCTAATCATAAACTTAAAAGATCCGACGGCAACTTTTATTACTGTCTACCAAGACATAGAGATCACTTAATTGATTTTAATGTAAATGCTAAATCGTATGATAGGTGAGAATCAGCAAAATTATATTCTCAGCATCGATCGTTACTTCATCGTGCATAGTTTTTAAGACGCATTCAGAACTCGTTGCCTTGCATGTTTCCAAATAAATCAGAGCATTCTCCTCACAGACGCCGATGTCACTGACGCAGCGGAAGAAGCTGCATCCTCCAGTCTGCATACAGTCGCATCGACATACTCCCTTTTTTCCGGAAATAGACATCCTCTGAAACGAGTACGTCTATATGGATACCATATGTATAAATCGGCGGAGCACGCGCGAGCTTGAGGAATACAGGGCCACGTACAGGCTCATTCATTTATAAATAGACGCACGTGGATGATTAAGCGAGTGGAATGCAGTTCGATGCACAAGAGCCTCGAAAAACCGTGGAAGCTGCGTCTGTGGCGGCGTCACGGCGTTTCGCGAAAGCCTCAGTTTGCGTGGCGGAGCCGTGGAGATCG
Organism: Augochlora pura; assembly: GCF_028453695.1. NCBI lineage: Eukaryota > Metazoa > Arthropoda > Insecta > Hymenoptera > Halictidae > Augochlora > Augochlora pura. The sequence continues at coordinate 10,762,943 of NC_135781.1, read as the reverse complement.
GTGCCGAGTGCCGAATATACGCGAATTCAGCGAACAAAGGAACGCCGAGGTGATCCGTCGACATGCTGGCTGCCAGGCACAGGTGAGAGACGATAACGGTAAGGCTAAACGAGCCTAAGTAGGACGAGACCCCATTGCTCGCTTGTCCTTATCGCTGCCGAGCTTTTAGCCCCCTAGCCACGAGCGCCGACGACTGACTCGTTTATCACGAGCCTTTCTCCTTGAAGCGATTCGCACAGATTGCGATTGTCCCTGTTGTGCAATTTCATCCAATCTATCTGCTGTTCTTCTTGGAAGGACAGCTTAACCTGGAGTTTTAGTACCTGAGGGTGGTTTCGCGAGGTAGGCTCGAACTGCATCTTCGGGCATACATTTTCAGAAAGTGGTACATTGTTTTATACACCTGTGATTAGGTCGTTAATCAATATATAAAATAAACAGTTTCTGCATCAATTCATCATTTTAATTATTCTCACAATCATTTAATTATTATTATTCTTTTCGACGTTTCCAATGCTTTGTGTTTTAAATGCTTATTCTTCTTAAATATCTGTACAATACGAACTCTAATTAATGTACGTGAGATTATGCATTTTTCTGAAGAATTTATAAAAGATGGACACCTGGAGAAAAAGAAGGATGATATATATTTACAATACTAATTACTATATATTTTCAATGCTAATTGAAATTAAATTTTTCAATGCTAAATTTACTACCCGTTGTGAATTAAGTTCCACGAACTAAAAAGACATTTTTCTAGAATAAGTAAGATAACTCCCGAAATTCAACAGTCAGGAATCTTCTTCCCCATTAACATTCCAAAACCATCGGTCACACACAGTTCTCCTCCATCCAATTACAATCGGACACACCACTAATTTTTACGACCCAACGTGCGAGCTAATTCAATAAAATTAGTGTCACAAGTCCCCAAGAGATTCAATGTACTCGCTAACAATTCCTAGCAGATCTCAAACGATTAAGACAACAAAGTAGAATTTCTCAGAATCGTTGACTCTTTAAATAAGAGTTTCACGAATCGTGGATTCCAAGAAGAATAAACGTATCGATGGTATTAATTTTCGTAACCACGAAAGCCAGTATAAACTCGGCGTCTGGTTCTCGTTAACGATAAGACGCATCATCCCCCGTGCATCATGGGGTCCCTATGGTGTGCTGCGGTTGTTCCTGCATCCGGTAACTCACCGTCGCGTCGTCGCCGTGATCGTTGCAGGAGAGAGTGTACAGGGACTAGCGTTACATACGGGATTTAACAGTGTAACGTTACATCGTCGGGTCTGGCCTTTCCTGCGCTGCTCGGGTTCACCGGGCCGGTCTTGGATTTCTCCGCGTACGAAACAGGAGGTTATTGTGCGAGGGTTTTAAATTCCGGGCAGGTTGAATGCACCCACAGCGACTGGAGACACCTTTCCCTTTATTCCACCGATCGTCGCGAAAACAGTATCCAATGGGCTTTGTCACTGTCCCTGGAACAATGCGAACGGGGATTAGGCGATCTTGCGTATCGAGTTTACCCGGCGCTGACGTGATACAGTAAATTCTTCCAAATTGTCCTTCAGCTTGCAAGCGATAGTTATAGTATTTCTTTGGTACATGCATACATGTTTCAATTCATGTTCTAATTTTATTAATCCCAAAATTCATCGATCTCAGTTTTCATTGTTATTCTAGTTTCAGAATTGTCTACTTTCACAGACATTCTATCCTGGTCGATTATTAATGAAACTTTTTGCAAACTTTTTGAAACTCTTCCATAATTTTTGTACAATTACCGAGGTTGTACCGCTTCCCTCGCCGTACAAATCTCAATGCTTGTATATTCGTTCAACTTCATTTTGTGCATCTATCTAAGTTCTACCGTACACCTGGCACCGTTTTCAACAAAATTCCTGCGTAGCTATAATTTCAGCTGGTGCAGCAGACTGTAGAACGGATTCAGGCCGCGCAACAGAGTAAAAAATAACGACGGAAGAAGCGATCGTCGGTCGACAGGCAGCTCGGAAATAAATATTTGCAAAACCGAGGGCGTCGAGGGAAAAAGTGCGAGAATCCATTCGCGCGTCCCCGACGTGGTCGTAAAATCCATCGAGACCACGCGACCAGCCTGGCCTCTCTCTCTCCCTCTCTCTCTCTCTCTCTCTCTCTCTTTCTCTCCCTCCCTCGAATATCGGTATTTTTCAAACGAAGGAAACTCGGCGCTGAGCGTCGTACGCGACCGATACGTGGGCAGAAGCAGCGTCACTGACCTAACGCAAACCGACCAACGTTGTACACGGAACAAGAAATAAATGCTAGATAGAAATCCGCAGCTGCGTCCGCGACCTACGTGTGTCTATTCTCGGAATCGACGGGAAAACCTGTAGAGATTCGCGACGAGGTGTGGGTGGGTTAACCCAGTTCAAGGCGAGCCTTCGCTTGTTCCTTCGTTCCACCAAATTTATGGATGAAGCGGGAAACTCTGAAACGTGACTGAACTAATTTCGAAGACGGACGTATCATACGGACGCAGACAATTTCTCGGAATAGTGAGAAAATTTCTTGAAACAGTGTTATGAAAAATGCAACAGATAGGTACATTAGAATAGTGGAGCCGATTACTGCAGGGGAGCCAATTGCAGTGCCTTTGGTTTGTTTTATTTCATTTGGTTAATCTTTTCATTCTGTTTATATTTTGATTAAAGATTATAATACGCGATAAAATAAATATAAAATTAGTTCGAAAACAAACTGAAGGCAATGCAATTGGTGATATCACAGTAATTGGATCCAGTACACTAGTCACAATTTTCTTGCGTCCACTGCAAAACGTGAGATATCAAATATCATTAGCATATTAATGTCATGCAAATTATGTTCGTATAACTTGCTTAATAAGGAAGTCTTTACCTTCCACTACAATCTAATTAAGTACAGTAGGAAATTAAAACCGAGATAGCAGTGATGGAGAATTGAAAATAAACGCAGCCGAGGTACCCAATCGTATTTTTCCATAGTAACAATAAAAAATTTAATGACAACTTCTTCTCTCTCTCTCTCTCTCTCTCTTTTAATTAATTCTAAAAGATGTTTCTAATATCAATAACATATTGCTTTAATGCCGAGGAATCGAAACACATTGATTTTACCGAGTAGGTCGCTGATTTAATTAAACCGCTGCGGTATACAGTAATCGGGCGGCGAAGATCGTTATGGGAAAGGGTAAATGCATTCCTCGCACCTGTTACGCTAAGCGATTCAACAGCAAGAACGTTAATCGGCTTCGAAACGCGAGCAAACGGACAGCGAGCGTTATCGAATAATAGCCGAGGCAATTAATGGTAAGCTCGTTATTTTTGCAAATGACCGGCTTCGACTCTATCGGTCGCCTCCGATCGGTGAGACTAATTATCATCGCCGCGTCTCGCGCGCCTGCTCGTTAGCGGAAGGATTTTCGCAACCGCGCTGAAAACTCATGGGAAAATCGGCACCGCGTGTTCCGTAAACAAGAATTGTTGGGGGGGTTCGTTAACCGGCCGCGGCAACCCCGCATTCCGTGTGTAATAACAACGAGAAATCATCATAGTGGATCGCGCACACGTGGGTACGAGCACGCCAGGATTCCAGCGCAGCCGAGGCGGCGTCAACGATCGTAATCGACTTAATTAATTTTGAATTCCACTGGCAACGAGTATAACCGATGCGTACCTGCATATCGCACGCGTTCCCCGCAGCATAATTGTGTTTGTTCCACGTACCGCGTATGCCGTCGATCTTACAGCATACGTATCAACGTTTTTATTTTACCCGAAGGCAGCGCAACCTAGTAATTAACTCTACGGGTTGTCCCAAAAATGGCGGTACAACGTAATCGAAAAAGTGATACTTTATGGAGAATAATTCAAAGAAAGAATACATATCTTCGTGCAAATAAAATAGCTGTTCGCAAACTATAAATCATTGTGCAAATTCATTGTAACCAAACAAGAAATAAATGTATAACTGATCTTCTAGCTATAAGCAATCCTATAGATATTTTTCCAAAATTGGTGGCAAAAACAAAAAGAACAAACAATTCATTGTAAGTAATGGTTCAGGAGGATATTTAGAGTATCATGTTTCCGCATAGATAAAGTATATTCGCCAATAATAGAAATAATATATTTCATAAGAGTGAAAAAGTGGAACTTCGTCACTCTTCCATAAACTCAGAACGTTGTCCAATAAATCTTAGATCCATCGTAAGGATACAGAAGCACTGGATTCACTTCGATCCGGTTTTTTTTCTGTTCGCTGCGTCTTCTTTGAGACTTTCTTGCCCGACATCTTTGGGGCACGATTTCTATAAATGTCACCGTGGTGGAGACAGATCGGCCGCACGTGAGGCACTCGGCTTTCCACATATGAGCCTTTTCCGCTGTCGGGAACACATACGAAACTTCCACAGGAAGCATTCCGAATCGGCCGATCCCTCAGTAACGATCACAGAGGTTGTTCGAGCAGCATACGTCTGCACAAGGGAGTGATTTCAAGGGTGCGTGCACGTCTGGGCCCTAATGGAAGGGGTCCGTATTTATTTCCCTTCTACGCAGAGGACAGGATACGGTGGGACAATTTAGGCCTTAAACTGTAGGGGTCCTGGATATTTATACCTCGCACAAATGACCGAGAAAATGAGCAAACGTGTTCCGATCGATTAGCACACGAAGTTGAAGGAAGATCTCGCGTGATCGTTGAAATTAGCGTATTTATTCCTTTCTACGCTGAGACCGGGGTACGTTGGGACAGTTCAGGGGTCTTGGATATTTATTGTAGGGTAAACTGCTCTGTAGATGGACGGTTACGTGACTTAGTAAAACCGTTGTAGTTTTCCGCTACATACTTAGCTACGGAAACATTGTCATTTACCAACCAAATTATATATTAAAAACATTTTGATGCGACACCAGGTGTCTTTTAAATAAAAACAACACGTGCGTTAAGCAGTGCTGATTAGGTGCTTAATAAGTAACCGAAAAAATTAATTCTTGCTAACGCGAGACCGTATCGAAATCACCTAGCGTAACGAAGAAAGTTTTTTTCTTTACTATAAATGTCTTATTGATAAGAAAATATGTTCTTATCAAAATACCATTAAAAGAAGATAGATTAAAAATCCATTTTGATATAGATATTAATTAAATTTCAATTTGTCCATATACTGAGCAGTTCCCTCATCTCGCTATAAGTGCGACTGTCTGGAAAAATGAGCAAACGTGTTCCGGTCGTTTCGCGAACCAACTGAAGTAATATCGTGAGAATGATCGATGAAATTAAACTTTCCTTGCTGCAATGTTCGCAAAGAAGAACATGGCTTGGCGAATACCATCTGAGATGTAGAAACAAATCGGGATCTGGTTTCTACGTACATACATATGTATTATAATCCAGGAACCACTTTCTTCGACGCGCTTCCTTGTAGGACGAACCGTGACCGTAGGTGATTCCTTTTCGCGGGAATATATTTCAAGGTCCGTGGATTCATGCAGGAAACGACAGTTGGCACGAAAGATTTTAGCATATGTCGGGATTCGCGGCGGCAAACACGTGCATGCGCGACGATACCGTGAATGAATATGCATTCCATTCATAGGGACCGCCGTAGGCCCCGAGCCGCTGACCAATCGCGAAGTGCCATCGGAAAACGGAAGCAGAGACAACCTGACAAATTTCTTTGGATCCCTCTCAAGGTGCCACGAACTCCTACAATCTTATTTTAACGGTAAAACTACCTGGAACGAATACTTTTTATGTCACAATTACTAGTGGCTATTAATATGTTCTTCAAAGTTGCCTTATTCGGTGCAAAAAAATTACCGAACGTATATGTGTTATCATGAGTGCGCAAATTCTTAATGTAATATCTATTAAAGCAACGACTGTAGTAGTATATTCTAATACATGTATTTGACTTTAGACTTTAAAGTAAAGAAAAGGAAATATACACTATTCTATGACTGTGAATTCTAACATATTTGTGCATAAAATTCGAAAATAATTAATTCATTAATTTTAAATGTACTGAAAGATCGTTTAAATAACATTAAGAACACCTTTACCTATATCTCGTACTTTGATCGTCTTCAAGGAGAATTTTTAATATCTTAGACAGTTCCATATTTTTGTGACGAAAATAATCTATTCAAGTGTTTCAAGGCTTGCTCATAATCAATATTTAATTATTCTAATCAACGAAAACCGATTAACCTCGGAATAATGCCGAGTAAATTTGCAGTGCGCATCCAACGTTCGATAAGCGATTTTCGATTCTGTGTTTGATCAAGTGGCTACGCAACCTCAACGAGCGTCATATCAATTTTCTTCGAAACTGTTACAACAATACTCGGATCAGATATTTACGGCGTCTCGATCCGATCGACGATAAATATGCGATACGGCGACGAACGGTGTTAGGAAAGCTATGCAAGTTTCATGACTGCGATAACGAACCGAGGCAAGGACGTGTTCAAGGTAATAGCAATTGCTCGATATCGGGCAGCCCCGTTGGCTTTCCCGTCACTCCGCGAAATCCAGTTTCAAAACGGCGAATGCCTTGAGTCGATAGTGGTGCAGCTATGTGTGTGCTTGTGTGCACCGGGACAAGCGTCGTCGAAAGGAAATCGTTCGATCCTCTGCGCCGCTTGACATCGATTCGAACAGAAGTCCCGGTGGTAAAAGTAACATCGCAGGATTACGGTCGCGGTTCCTTTTGGTTAGTAACGGTTCGGTGCTCTAGCGTTAATATTAATCAGGCGAGCTCGTCGAGTGACACGTTCATGCTGGTCACACACACTAAGCTTGTACGCTGCGAACTTTGCTTGCTGTCTGCGAACTTCAACCTGGATGTTTTCCAAATACTCTTCGCCTACCCGGTGATCTTTTCTACTCCGATCGATCTACGGGATAGATAAGCAACTAGAAGATTCATGGAAATCAAAATCATCGAAAAGAAAATACAAATTGTAGACATGGCGTGTAACTGCGAATTAATTTTATGATCGCAAGAGAAATTCTTCATGATAGGTGCCAACTTGTCGGGTGAGACGAACGGAATAATGATTAGGTAGCAACCAGACGAGTTGTTCTTATTTAATTGCCTTGGGGTACTTTCTGAAAGTATAATTAAGTTATTTACAGTTTATTCGTTCATTACGAGACTGCTGATCTTCATGCAAAATAACTACATAGACGTTTATTTCTATAATTTATTTTCTATATAATATTCAAATATTTTTGCTACTTGACATTCGATTCTACTCAGTTTTCTCATAAATAATTCACAATCTAATCATTACACTGTAAGTGTAATATAAAATTTTGGTACAAATGTAGACTAAATGGAAAGTACTTTCTCTTGTCAAGGATTTTAACATATTAACACTTTGACTGCCACGTCAGTCATATGTGGGTGACAACTTTTTCATCACATTATAATTATATATTTTGTTGCAGTCCATCAAATAAATGAAAGTTTGACAGAATCTATAACTGATGTAATAAATCTTATCTACTCGATTCTCACGTTATGAAATAAATTGTACTGTTTTTGTACGACTTTTATGAGATTTGGTGTGGCAGACAATGAGTTAATGGTGGAAGTAGGAATCCACTAATTAATTAGTGCATCAACATTCTGCAACTTTTTTCCTTTGAATAAATCATTATGAAGATTAGCGGACAGGTTACTGAACGTGCTAAAAAATTCATGAAGAGAGGCATCAGACGATCAGCTACAGGGACCATATAAATTCCAGAAACGAAGAAAAAGCTGTACAGCATGTGCCCACCCTTCCAAACGTTTTTTCTCTGTCGAAGAACATCGAAACCGGAGAGGTCGACCGACAAATTTCGAATATCAGCTGTCGTCGAGGAAATCTGAGTGATCGATGCGAACGACCGCGAGCTAGCTGTCTGGGATCCCTTGAAGATTCTAGCGTTGATCAGCTGCGTGAAGATCTTCAAGGTAGAATTCTCGACAAATCAAGAATTATGCGCGATTACGTTGGTTCGTTTCCGCGAAAGTTACGCTATGGAACGATGCGTAAAAGAGGTCGTAGACGGGTATGGACAAGATTTGTCCTGCAAAGTATTCGACTGGTTTCGATGAAACTGAGAGCAATAAAGCCAAGCCATCGAAAACAATTTGTACGAAAGACAAGATAAATTTTCTTCTGTCAAAAAAGATAGATAATCCTCTGAAGCTGATAATCAAATATTAATGATTTGACTATGAATTTTATGGATTCATAATAAAAATGGTTAGGTGACATTTGAAACAGTGAGAGTATAAAATGAATTTAGGGACATTTATCAACTCATTGAGATTATTTAAGAAAGCGTTTGTTGCAATTGGTGAAGATAATTTTTATTTTGCATAAAAACCAGCAGTCTAATGATGATAAATAAAGGTTCGCGCGATTCAGAATAATCATGATTACTGTATAGGCTAGTGTTTTGGTCCTTTTGAAATCGAGAGCAACGAAAGCACGCCACTTCAGAATTCTCCCAAGGGACAAAGACTGCCCTGTGGAACACTACCGCAGCTTCTCTACTATTGAGAACAAGGAATTCCCTTCCCCAAAAATTCCGAAAATACGGAAATTCCAAGTAGACGTTTTCCCGTCGTCGACTGAATCAAACTTGTAGGTTCTATCAACTGAAATGAAAGATTGCTCGATTAAGCAGTGCTCCGTTTCCGCTATAACCAAAGACAATGAACCCCTTACAATACTTTGCGCGGTAGCAGCAATGATGATATCTATCTCTCATCTGGACATGAACTCCGAAGGAAAAGAAGATGAGAAGGTAGGAAGGAACTCGTCTAGGAGCTCGTCCCAGCTGCCGGTTTTTTCCAAGCCTCGAAGAATCCTCCAGAGAATACGCGCATCCGTATGTGAGAATTCCCTGCCGTTCTATTTCCCGCCATTATGTCGGCCACGCTCTCACGGAAACGTTGCAGTTTTTCTCCCCGACGACACGAAGGAACGACATTTCCTCGGGTATCAGTCGATCGATTCGCTCGATCCCTTCTACCCGGCAAATATGTATTGATCGATCAGTTTATCGTTCCAGAAAGACGATTCGATACACTGCCGTGACGACATCGATATCACTTTTCAATCGATCTATCGATGCCTCGGTAATAGATCCATATTGATTCAATGAAATTATCGTATTTCCCTTCGGTGTCCACGAGGATACTCGAAGGCTGATTCGTTTGGACGACTCTAACCTCGAATCTAGATGCGACTGATACAGCAAGTGTATTGGCAGTGCAGTGTTTCCATGAAGGTTGCTCGGCAGGATAGTGTCTCAGTATTAAAAGTATAGATACAAATGCTATTACTCCTTTAAAAACATTTTAGACCCCAATGGAAAGTTCCTTTTTCTTCTTTCTTAATATGAGAGAGTCTCAGATATAAAAAACTGGACTTTGAACAATATTTTGCAATTAAATCCTGGCGCAATTAGCGCCTCTGAAGACGAACGTATCGTTAAATAGTCTTCGCTCTGAGGTTGCCAGGTCATCAAAGAACAGGAGTGCAATGCTACCTCCCAACACGTAAACACAATACTTCTTGCGTTACAGCGATTGTCATAGGAATGCTCCCAGAAGAAAAGGTGGGGATAATTGATGGTGGCAAAACCAAAACCGAGACCGCAACGGGTGGACCTCAGGGGATCGGTGTCTTCCTTGAACTGAATCGGTTTCCGGGAGAGGATGGGACGCTTCCTTAGACGATTGAGTATCGTTAACGCGAACAATGATAACCGCGGGTTCCGGGATGCGCGACGAAAGAATGAATCAGTCGGATGATCATTGGCCGCGCATGCGTCCGTTCTGTACACTGTTGCTCGCGACTAATAGTCTGCAAAGAGAATCTAGGCTAGCCTACTGCACCTGGGATGCAAGTAACTATCACGCCGTTCGCAGTCAGTCGCTAGGCGTTGCACCGCTTGGAACTCCGCGGACGCTCGCGATTCTATTCGCCAATTGATTCTATTGCGTTTGCTCGTCCGTTTTCGAGTGGACACGACTCACTTTCAGTTATCGCATCGTTTCAAGGCCGACGGTACGCGACGGTGAATCCGATCTAAAATTAGATTATGCTCGAGAACCACCGGGACAAAGAGGATCATCGAGAATCGAGGTTAGTGTACGCATTACGCAACGACATTTCGAATTTGATTCCCTGACCTAGGTGCACGTGCATCCGAGCCGATGCTTGACGTTATCAATGACGTCACAACCGGTGCACGTGAGAGCTCGGGTTTTTGGGTCTGACGTCGATCAGATTACAGTTCCTTCGAGTTTTCGCACGTACAGACGAGATCATTTTCTTCTGAGTTTCATACAACTTTCACGGTATCGATCATTTTGAAGCTTATCTGCTGCGACGCTGATATCGTCGTGCTTCCAAAATCAAAAAACAAAGATGAATCCGCTAATAATCAGATAGCCTTATTGATAGATATACACAAATGATTTTTCCTGGGTCGATTGTGGGAAGGTAAGATGCATCCATCTTATTCTCTGTTACTTTTATTTCCATTCCTCTTTGCTCGTTTCATTTTCATCAGAGATTTGAGGAGTTCACGACCCGGCACCGTGCGATTCGTACTGTCGAGGCTTTCGAATATAAGCCGTGTGCTGTGAAATTATTTTATCATCTTTCCCGTCAAGACACGGCTTATACTCAAAAGCTTTTTTTCATTTTGTTCGCATAGCGAATGCAAAAAATTTCTATATATTTCTAAGACATAAAACACTATTCTCTGGGATATTTGGCTTTTGAAATCTCTCTAACAAAAATCGTGTTTACCGGTGTTATTATTGTTTTGTTAAGCTGTATAAAGCACGTTGCAATGACTACAAAAAAATTTGCCGCATTCAAAATTGAACCACCAAATGTACATTTACGTACATTTAAACATCGAATTCTGAAGTTACATGGTAGCATACACTGTACACTGCTTCATGAATTTTTTGCGAGAACTTAACATATTGTTGCACAATTCAAGCGAAAATTGTTAGTGATGAAATACGATTGTACAGGTATCTTTGAAAAGAAACCCAATCCTCGAACTATGAAAATCGCAGATTACGGTCGAATGGTCGCAGTCACAGTGACAGGCAGGTATGAGCAGAGGCACCAACGCATCGGGCACGTGAAATATCGATATTCGTGCGAATGCGCAATGAAAGAGCATCTCTCATTGCAATGTGCGCGCGCACTGGAGTAGCCCCTCGTGGCTTAGTGGCAGTCCACACCCCCAACGAAAACGATGGGATTATCGATCGCGTTGCTATTCGAGCCACCAAGTTTTCGCTGTCTGACAGCGGTGACTCGGTTCCTAACAAACCAGAAGGAACGATCGTTGCAGAATGATATTGGATTAACCAGTGTTTCGCAATCGGGTGTTTGTGCATCGTAATAAGAGATATTTCGACGATTCAGCTTCTCAACCAGTAAAAAAATGAAAGTTACGCCGAACATGTGAGTGGGTTCTTTTGTGAATAAAATATCCACGTTTCGATGATCGCAGCGTCAAAGAGACAGGGGGGGAGAGAGAGAGAGAGAGAGAGAGACCAACGAACCGAGTGCAAAAGTGTGCAGAAAAGTTGTGCTCTGTTAGCGCGTAGCGAATTTGGAGAGGAAATGTTTAGCGCAGTCGTAACTGCCCTGATGTTGTTATTGCCGGAGCAGCAGATTGGAAAAACGATGACACGATATCAGAAGGGAGTGTAACCTTAAACGGCGGATGTGGGGCTCGAGCAGGTGCACGCTCCTCTGCACGGATTCTTTGTTTCGCAAGGTGGCTCGGGTCTGCACATCCTGATTACGCTCGGAATTGCTTTTCGGATTCGCCTGTGACCCCGGTTTCACGCCCGAACGCGCCGAACGTCGTCGAAAATCGGCGATTCTGCAAACTCGCTAGACCCCAGGATCATTTAGAGACTAAATCTGCCGAGGCCAAACGTGGCAACAATTAATTTCTGCATGCGCCGTCTAGTAATCATTCCGCAACGGTGGAGCAACGTTAGGTCCGTGTCCTAGAAGCGAAAGTTCAGTTACAAAACCAGTTTCCGATCGGGTAAAGGAGCAACATAGCCAAGCAACCTAGAGTCGACTGCTTTCGCACGGTGAAAACATAAACTGGCCTTGCTGGCGCAAGAGCTTTCGGAGTTTTCGAAGGCCATAACGCGAATAAGGAATTTTTTATTATCGAGATGTGAATAGGATCAGTCCCATTCTTCGTCGATTAATTGGAAAAAAATCCTAGTCGAGTAGCTGAAGATTTTTTATGTATTAAATTGGTGGATATGAAATATCGAATTTTTATATTATATGTAAATGTTTGCCTCCTTGTTTCGGTTACGTCATTGTTTATGATAATCCCTCTTTTGCAGTCTTCTTATGTATTGCCAGCATCATGTTTTGCTAAAATAAATTTTCAATATTCTGTAGTTTACTCATTTCTTTTGAGTTTTGTATAAATATTCAGAGCCGAGGTTGTCAAAGATCAGAATTTTAAAAAAAATTATATTTACACAATAAAATTTGTTGAGAAAAGTTTATAGAAGCAATTGGGTCATATTTTGATTAAGTAAACACCTTATAAAGAAACTTACGAAGTTTATACTATTCATTTAAAAATTTCACATTTCATGTGCACCATTTTAATATAATAAGAAGCATGGCAAGCCATTGAATCGTTAATCGAGGGCTGCCGTGAAAGTTCATCTCGTCTACATGTAGAATAATAACTATTATCTGGTATGCGGTGGTACGTTCATACAGGAAGTGAAATGCATTCCGATACATCCGTTGAACGGCACATTGGTCGAGAGAGCTACGGGTTTCTCTACTCTCCTCTCTCTCTTTCTCTCGACTATATGTGCCTCTCTTTCCGTTCCTGCGTCTCGTTCTTCTGCCAATGCACGTGCATAGACCGGCGCGACGGTGCATCGCTCGATGCATATCGCATTGTTTACAAACCACAACCAATCGATGTGTATATTATATCATGCGTGGCTCTCTGGTGATTAACAGTTGCAGCTGGACTGCGAATGTTCGCGTAATTTCCTATCTTTGCAAACAAGTTCTGAGAAAGTGTAACCAAATGCGCAGAATGAAGACGTGCAATCAAATAAAGTAGTTCGTAGACAATTTTTTTCAATAAGTGAAATTTCGATAAATTTTTTTAATGCGAAATTAATCCTTGTGCATAAGATGGATCTACCTCACCCAAAATTAAGCTACAAATTCTTATTCTTTTTTTATAGAATAATTACATAAATCGAAATTTTCAGTTTTTTATAGAACAGAAGTAATTTATAATCCATTTTTGAAATCTATAATTTAAATAATTTACACATAAATTATAGAAATCTGAAACATGATTAAAACAATAAATCGTATCAATCAAGCAGACTTAATTTCATTGAATGTGTCTTCTGTAAATACGTGATACTTTGCCAATTTGATTTTTTATTTATTGGTAACATTTTCGCATCAGGATTAAGTATAATCTTTTATAGATTTGGGAACGATTTTAAGAATGTGGACTTAAATACAGTCTGTTGTGAACAAATTTCAAAAATGCGCTAAGATCCGCAGTCCAGTTCGTGCGATTTTAGCCGTTCCCTCGAGAGACAATGCTCCCATGAAATAATTTTGTTGCCACAGTAATTTGGTTGGAAATGACGATTAATTGAATTCATTAGGGCTCGACTCACCATGGAGTATCCGAATGTGGACGAGCAAAGGGGTCGCAGACTCCGTAACGTTCGCAGGAGACTTTTCCAGGACGATGAAGAGGAAAATGAAGGAGATTCGAGTCTGAATTCTGGTGTCGAGGACAATCTTGTGAATTGCTTCTTTGAGGAGGCACGGAAGAATCGGGAGAACGTGAGTAATTAACACTTTCGCTGTCCGTTAGTTTGTTTTTCCTTCAAAACCCAAATAAGAACAGGTCTACATTATAAAATTTTAAAACACACAGTTTGTTGTATAGAAATCGTAACTCGATATTTTAAACTCCAATGAATCCTATGTCATAAACTGACGCAATTCTGCGGCAATCAGCTGTAGCCTTTACGTCATCGAGTATGTTAACGTAACTCACCTTGAATAAGGGCACGCAATCGGTTTAGCATTCTCCTTCTCCTTCGCGCGTTATCGCGTTCCCTGTTCCGTGAGTCATTCATGGATGACACAATTATTTTTCTATATTAAGAAACTGATCTTTATCGGAGTATATCAATTGACTCAAACTAAGACTTACTGACGTGCAGAAAGTATAAAAAAATTCATTTTTCAAGTTCTATTCTCCTTCCTCCTTGAACATTATCAAGTTGCTTGCTAAAAATATCACATACGGATAACAGAATCATTTGTGAAGATTGAGAAATTAATTTTTCATGTAATATATCGTGCGATTCGAAGATTATGATTTACAAGGTGTTGAAAAATTAATTTTTTTAATAGGATTTTCAGGGATGTCGTATTAATACATAACGTGTTATTTACGTTATGTACACAGGCCAAGGAAAGGTGGAACTTCGATTTTGAGAAGGAAGAACCGCTGCCCGGAAGGTACGTATGGGTGAAGCTCGACGAACACGGAAACGAGATCGGGAATCCGTTGGAGACGCGGAATCGGGTGGAGAATCTGCAGATCATGCAGGACGAGGACGTTCAGGACGACGACTTCGCGATGCAGGAGCAACCGGAAGACAAAGAGGACGAGAAAATGACAGACAGCACATGAACGGAGTTACGGTGTATGTCGCCGATTCGTTCGAAGATTCTCCACTCAACAATCGTGCATTTATGTTTTTACATTATCGAAAATTTTGCGAAGTTGAACGAGCTAATCTCCAGAAGAAACGAGGATACGTTGGCCGAATAGTATGTTTACCACCTAGTCAGACCAGGCACGTTCTAGTGCTTGCAACGTGAACCAAAGTTAAATTTAATTTAAACAATTGGACCTGTCGCGGAGGGCAGCCGAACTGAAAATCGTCGCGTCGTGATATTTGTTACTGTATTATTTATACACGCGGTTTATACTAATCTTATTATTTAATACAGTATTTATTGGAGTGGAGTGCAATATACGTGATGGACCGAGTGATATTATACGAGACGTTTATAACCTAGATGGCTTTTTATAAACAAGCGATAAGATAATATATTTCTGTAAATATCAAACGAGTCTTCGAAGTTCTTTAAAAAACCCCTTCTCCGTTTCTTGGTGACACGAAGCAGCTGTAACACGATATTGACGGGGAAGGATTGTTCACGTCGCGGGGCATATGGTAGTCGAGTTATGCGCGACCCAATTTTCTAGAGAGCCAAACGAGATGACACATCTGTTTAACGCATCCTCCAAGGAGACGCAAATATTTCCCTTCTCGGAAGATGGCTCGCGCCGTGACTAAACGCTAACCACTCTAATTGAACAATTGTTCGTTCGCGGCCTCGGAATTATGCAAATTTCTCATTGGCGAGAAACGGGATAGTCCTACTGGTGAAAATGATTCGCGACTCCCGAGCCAGTCTGCACAAGTGCTTTCACACCCGAGAAAGAAGGGGAACCCCGATTCCACGAGTATCAGGATTTCTTAAAAATTAATCTGGACGTCTCGTGAGAAGGTAAAACCGGTGCACCTGGCATCGTCTCTTAAGAATCGGTTTTTTCTTCGCGCCATGGAAGCTGGCCACGACGACGCCGGCGTACCCATTGCCAGAAATTGCACTTCCGTTCCGCGAATTCCCACGGAAGTGGGCACAATCCCGGCGACGACAAAAGATGTGTTCGCGTAGAACGCGCGCCACCTTCATTGTTCTGGCCCGCCAGCGAACAATGCCCCCAGGCAAGGAATTTCACGAACCACGGATCGTTAATCAACAACCTCGTGGCCAGTACAGTCCCAACGGTTAATCGACACTATCGCGCACGATAAAATAATTCACCGCAGATATCGCATCCGAATCTATTGCATCTCTAATTTTGTGCTCGATAAACTTCATCTTTCGCGAACCCTACTGGCGTGTGATATAGTATACTGGTTTTGAAGACTTTCAAGGGATTGTATCGAAATGATGCGTGCAGATTTTTTATGGCTATTCTAAATTAAATAATTAACAAAGTACCACGAATACTTTCCACTTATTTAATTATTTGCATCTAAGCAGAAATCAAAATTCTACCTAAACCGTATTTTGTAAGTGGACATACATTACAAAAATTATTATACTCACAAATATAAGATATTAAAAATTGTGTTGTGTCAAGGTTACTATGTGTAATTGAATTCCGTATTAAAAAATGTGAATTTTACAATTTGCATCATCCTTCTAATTCTGCTAGATTACGGGATATTCCCACCCCTTCAATGTGAATGTGAGTCAATCAAAAAATATACGGTAGACAGTTTTCTAAAAAAACTCATAAAAATCGGCAAGTATCACTTTGTTGCGTTTCCTTGTCAAGAACTGGTCCTTCTAAATCTCGTTGAATTTATACAATTTATTTTATCAACGACCGCTAAATCGGTCAATAACTTCAGTTTATGTATCAGTCATTAATAAAGTTCAAGTACATGGTCATATTATTTCCGACTTATCAAAGTGATTAAAAGGAGAGACACATTATAGTTTATTGTATTTTGCATAAAAATCCGCAGCCCAATTCCTGAATGGGTCTCTTGAAAAACAAAAGCGTTATCTGTGCCCGGTCCACCATCTTGGTCTCGATAAAGATGATTTATCATGTTCTCTATGGCGGCGTGCACGCGACAAGATAACGTGTTACGGTAAACCCGGTTTTGATAGCGAAATTCTCCTGCCGATGGAACAGGTGTCCTCTCGGCTGGTAAACAGACGATGCAGATGCTGCCACGCGACTTCCGGCAACGATCGTCGCCGGCGTCGTTGTCTATTCGGGACATATAAACACGGGGCTTCCTTCGAGAAATAATCTAGGACGGGAGATACAAGTCGGGGGACGCTACAGCGGTAGAAAGGAGGGCAGGAACGGTGTTTATTTTCCATCCTTCGTCCACGTCGCGTCGGAGCCATGAGAGAACACCTGTGCAACGAAATACCTTGCTAAACGGGTACCCCACCTAACCACAGATGAAAGAGAGAAGACGGCAGTCTCAGCGAAACGCAAAAAGGATTGTTTTACGCGACTCATTCGCTCGTTCTCCCCTCATTGAGATGCATCCGGTACCACCCTCACCACTTCCTGGATGTTGCGTGGGATTTTCATTCCCGGCGACACGCTTTGCAGTCCTCTCATGAGAATTTGACCCTACGATGATCATCTTTTACGCCCCATTCAACTGCATCTCCATTTTTACCTTTCCCTTTTCTACCATCTATTACAATGGCAGAAATATTTTTTGAAAGATCAGAAACAAAAAACGAATGGAATGCTCGGAACGCGTTTAGTTAAACGTTTACGAAGAGATTATTGCGATGGTGCATGTTATAATAACTCATAGTTTCATACATATTCTATACAAACGTTTTAGAGGAATCTATAAAATTTGAATGTTTGAAATTTCCCGCGCGGTCGCGACGGCGCTGTTTGGTCGGCCATGCTGTATCGCGCGGACATGCACTAACACAAAACAGCGAACGTGAGCCGCGATTGGCCGAGGCGATTATAGTGTACGGTCTGCTCGCCGTGACTTACAACGTTTCTCCGTTGCCCGCACAAGATACCCATGATTCAGGCCACGAGAACAGCGGTCAAGTAAATTGACAATTATCAATGAAAAGTGTCGATTTGCCTCGTTGATCCCGTATCTTTTCTAGCCGCGTTTCAACGGACATCTGTTGTTTGACGAGCCCTGTTTGAATTGTTGATCCATCCCGAAGTCTTGTGCATTCGCACGTTTTCCACGAAAATTGTAACTGAACGCGAACACCTACGACGCGTTACACCTACCGCCAGATTATGTAAATAAAAAGAACAGATCTATGTAATAATCCAGATAAAGTTCTGAAGAATAAACGATACTGCGATAACGGGAAACAAATCAGAAAATCGAACCTTCGATGGTACTATTTGAAACAAGTACTATTTACTATATTCGAAATTACTCTTGAAAATTTTATTTCAATAATCCCTTTCTTAATAACAATCCCTAGAAAGCCTAAAACTATCGTTGTAGCACATTGTACAATAATCATTTCACTAATCTTTATAAGCGAAAATATCCTTTTTAATATAATTGTAATTTTGTTTTTCCTTATGTATTACCTTCTCTTGAACTAAAGTGTTTTTACCGTTAATAAATGAATGAAACGATATAAAATAGAATCAATTATTAAACCCTTGTACCATACACGAATTAATAAAAGTTTAAATGTTGTAAAAATGCGTGCTACATTTTTTATTAAAAAATGATATCAAATTCAATTAAAAATTCAATTTCAAGATGAAAGGATTCAATTCTGGATAATATGGGTTTTCAAGGAAAAATGCGTCTTTCCTCGATGCCATAACTCTCATTGCATTGTTCTAACTAAAGTGGCTTTTGTCGGTCAAAATAAAATGTCGACGATAATCTGAACAGTATGCAAATAAATTCACAGTGCGTAACGTATTACCACACAAACATGGAAATTCGTCGAATAAACGCACGTACGAGTGTCCATGATAAGATTACAACCGATGTTTTGAAAGCTGGACTTGTTTATTTTTCACCTCTCTGTCAACACGCCGAATGTTTTCGCTTTTTTGTCGATCAAATTGCATCCGCCATTACGAGACGTTCGAAGAAATATCAAACTACCGAACTAACATTCGAAATATTGTCAAAAATTCGAAATATAAGGAAGACTATAATCACAATTTATTCCTCCCTACCTCATCGGGATCATTAAGACTACAATTGTTCATGATACTGGAAAAGGGAATGGGAAAAATAGAATCAAGACCTGTTGGTTACCATTAGCTCCTCGAAGGAGTAACCCCGTGGTAGAAAAAATAAAGTTGGAGGGTATTTACAAGGGAGCTTGGGATACCGGGACACGTCCAATGGCTACAATCAGCATTCTGCTCGTTTATGTAGTCGCGGGGAAGGGGCCAATAACTGTACAAGTTCTTCGTCGTGCGTATTTTCGAACAGGCGAATCGCTGCGCTCAGGTCGAAGGGACTATACTCTCCGAGTGGCGGTTATTTCGTTTCTTCGTTGAACGGCGCGTCGTCTGGGCGTCGGGTAGGGGAGTGAGGGCAACATCGAATTAGCCGAGGATCGTCGAGAATAACCGAAAATAGCCGAGGCACTCGGGAGGCTTGGTTCTCTGCAACGAGTGGCGCTCGCTTCAGTCGCTAGAGAGCGCTTTTCACGTGTGGGACGTTCCTTCGCGCAACTCTTCCAGTTACACAGCACGCACGCACCTCATCGAGCGTCAACATAACTGCGCAATCGTGTTCGACCTTCCGCCGAACTTGGAACCACGCGCGTGTCTTGACAGTCGTGTGTTTGGCGGGAACGGTGGTACACTATCATCTTTGGATTTTACGTGGCGTTCGAGTCGAACCAGTGGTGCCACGGTGTGCCAGCCGTACAGCATATTGATGGTTGCGGGCCGTGTGCAATATTAACGTTTTCCGTGGGATTTTCTTGTGCCGGATAACGAGGACCGACCGTGTTATCGTCTGTGTGTTTTATCTCGGCCGGTCGGGACAATTACGAAGTCGGCACGCTGGGTTACGTGACCGATTTCAAATTTGAATAACACCGTCGTAATCTTCGCGGGAACACGTCGAAACTCGCTCCTCCTCGTCGCTGGGAGGCTCACGCGCAAGTGCGCGCGACGTTGCCGGCTTGTGTTTTACCCGCGGGCTATGCGATGAATTTCTGAGAGAAACCAGGAGAAAAGTGTTGATTCGACTTCATGATTAACCACTGGGTGCTGTTCCGAGTTTATAAAACGTCGAACGGTACCGGCAAACCCGTGGAAATATGAGATAGTGTTGCTGTTTTGATATATCGTCTTTCTCGCTTTCTCAGTCGTGGTATATACGCAATACAGTGTGCACCGTGTTGCCAAACTTTCTTGTCGCCAGTGCACGTTCGTCACAGTTCTTGCCTTGGCCGTTTCAAAACCGATCGTTGCGCGGGTGTGTGGCTGTCAACAGTCGCGGAGTGTGCCGAGCGAGAAGTCGACGATCAGCGTAGTCGCGAGGCGAAGCTGTGGCACGGCCATTATTCGAAATTCGGTGGATCGCGCCACGGCAGCGTTGCCACATCTCTTTCGGGAGTACAGTCAGTATTCCCGTGCACGATTCCTGGAAGAATCTCCATAAATGGGACACGTGTGAACGCTGTGAAATAGATGCATAAACTACGTAGTCGATAACCTTGTGCAGTGAGAACGAAGGAGATAGAGATAGAGAGCAAAAGAGACTCGCAAGCAAAAGTGGTGTTAGCAAGTAGAGGTCGCGTTCCAAAAACATCGAGGCACGAACGACACGCGTCGGATAGAGAGGCGTCGCTGCGGCGAAAAGAAGAGAGAAGAGGAAAGAGTGGTCGTTGGTGTATAACTGCGTAAAGGGAACGGCGACGTTGCCGGCACGACAGAAGAACGAAATATGAGCGCACGAGTGTTGAATCCGGCGATGATGACGGAAATGAGTAGGAATCTGGGTGGAGGACGAACAGCGCCGAGCAGAGCAGCCCTGGCCCGTGTTCGAAGGGATCTATTCGGACCCGTCGATCATGCTGCAGCCCGTGCGCTTGCCGAGCGGGAGCTTCGCGCTCAATCCATCCTCGATGCCGAGAGATGGGGATTCGACTTTCACTTGGAGATACCGCGGACGAATTCGAGGTACGAGTGGGAGCTGGTAACGCCGCAAGACGTGGTCCCGGAGCCCTACGCCCTGCGTGGCATGCCCTACTTAAGGAAACATGCGCCTGGTACACCTCGAAAGGCGAACGATTCCTCGCCGACGGTGAAATTCCATCGTAAAGAGTCCCCAGCAACCACTCCGATCCTTCAAAAGGCGGAAAGAACGCCGCCTCAAGAGCCAAGGGTACCGCAAATCGGCGAGGTCACCATGAACGAAATATTCGACCTAGAGGCGGAGAAGAAGGTGTACATCGTCGAACCCACTACCCCCATTTTATCCGCGACGAGGAAACAGTCCTCCATAACCGGTAAGTGATAAACGTTTTCCCGTTTCTTATTCCAGTGTTTGTTTTGTCATTCTTTATCTTGTAATTGTCATTGTACATTGGAAATGGAACTAGTCGCGCGGACACGTGTGCATTGGTGATGCGAATATTCAAATGTCTGAACCGCTTAACCTATAAGTGAGCTTTCACAATGGTCTTAGGGAATATAACTTAATTATTTGATGTATTTATGTCACGTTTATTATGTCCAAGACTAATTTCTTTGTCATTCTCGGCTTTCGAAAACTGGAAAAAATTCTAAAACACTTATTGTTGATACGTTAATTCAGTCAAATGTTTGATGAATTGATTGGGAAAACAGATAAATATTTTACGAACTTTAACAGTGATATTTTGTTCTGGTCATAAATGACCGAAGTTGTCGATGGACAGTTCATATTCGTTTTTACCGAATCGGTAACTGAACGTTAAACATGTGAGGGAGTAGCTACATCAATTGTGTTAAGTAACAGCTAGCATAAAGAATACTGGTTCACTTAAATATTAAGTACTTTGCTGAACTAACTTTAATCTGCGACCAGGAGTTTCCTTTTGACCCATCTTTTCGAAAACTTATTCTCATTCAAACTAATAAAATAACCGATTTATCCTAGGGACGTACATTCGAAATTATATCTAAGAAAATTGGTGTATGCATTTTTCTGAAAAAACTTGCGAGGATTACTTTCTTCTTTGTGTTCCGGTATCCAAGAGGATACAGATTTCGTAAATGTTTTATGGCTTAAATGATTTTAAAACAAAATATAGATAAACAGCTAACAAAAATAGTCTAATAAGAAAGGAAATAGTTTTTAAATATAATGAGTCAACGATTTCTCATAGAAATAGGAAAACCATTACACAATAGTTATCGGCAAGAGTAATAAACAGTTAGAATCGTTAGATAAAATTTGAACTTTGAATTAATCTGGCCACATTTGCAAAGATAGTGAAGAGGACCAATCACAGAAGGCGTTAGAATATTGCGAAAAAGCGGTTAACTCCCTGCCCCTTTTTGCCGTGTATTTTTAATGGAACCGACTGTTTCTTCATTGAATGAAGCGCTTGTTTTGATTGGACGGTTAGCCTCGGGGTTGATAAGCTTAATTATTTATTAACGCGAGTTAACTGTACGCTGCACCCGGGACTGTTTTTGATGGTTTTGTAAGTAGGCGGAGGTCTAGTTTTCAAAATACAACAACGCGTAATTTGCGTGAATCGCTCATCGAACCGAGAACCATTGTGTTCAAATTCAAAAACCAACGCCGGTGAATTGATTCAGGCGCGAAATTCTCAATTGGTGCGCACTACTCGATGCATCGGCCTGGAGACTTTTAATACATTTATTCTGGAAATTAAATAATCTTTAGCTCGAATCTCTTGAAATAAAAAAAAAACTATAAAATAGAAGCGTTAATAAGCAGCAGCGAATTAAAAGAGCTCCAGCTTCCCACGCTTCGTTTCCCTTCTCTTGTTTCAAGTTTGCCGCCGAGATAATCGTCTATTACACGCGAACTGCATATTATTCGCTCGTTCTTTGTCTTTTATGTTTTCGTGAAAAAATTGATATCGAAATATCAGTCTCTTCAGATAATCGCAATGTTTGTTTCGATGTATCACGGTGTTTTTTTCTCTAAAACACTTCTTGTCAAACGCAACGAGCGTTGTTTTTTCATATTCAGTGTCGTAAAACACGATTTTAATCTCTCTTCGTTGGTATTATAACAGAAAATGATTGCATAATTGGTTAGCAAAGAAGAGAGAGAGAGAGATTTCTTGAATTATTCCGTTCGATTAAACGAGTATTATCGCAGCTAATTGACTGGCTGGGAATTATTTATACGAGACACTCGTACAGCCTAGGTCAATCTAATTCAACGACCGGCAGGCAAGGTCTACGCGATTTACGTAATTACGTAAACACCTGATAAAAACACTGAGAACTTCACACGTCGGCGTTCACGATTTCGCGTGGCCAATCCTCGATCTATCTCGGTTCTCGATGAATTCGGATTGATTGCCGGGCGAATGTCCTCTGAGCAATAAAAGGAATATTTCCGCAGCATAGATAAAACCCCCCCGCACGCTCATAGACGTCGATAAGCTTCACAAATAAAGTCCAACGTATTTTTAGCTGGGTTAAGTATCATCGTATATCGCATCGTTGATAATAGTACATCGTAAATATGTGTGATATAATGATAAATATTATGCACAATTCGCCTAATGCGAGAGGATCCTATTGAAACTGTTTTGAAACTTTTAAAAGACAGACTTGTAGTCTTCAGATAGTTAGCGCTTTGGTTACCGATGGTGACTTCGTAATGATTCAAAAACCAAAAGTAAATCAGTTGCATTTAGTCAATTTTACTTTCGTTTATGTGTACATATTATACTGCGGATGTTTACCCAGGGTGTCTCTGCTGCACCAATAACCTTTATTAGTTGAATTTAACAGGGAAGAATGGAACATAATGACCTCATTATCAATTGTTTAAAGTTGTCATTATATAAAGCTACTTTACAGTTATTACACTGACAATTTATTTCTCATTTTCTTCTTATGATAATCAAGTTAACTTCTGTATGGATTTGTTTCAGTCAAGAAAAAGTAAGCAAGTAGTTTAAATTTCGCCCACGTTTTTGCTATGATTGCACGAAGTCTTGTTATTGCATATACACAGACTGAATATGAAATATCTATCTATCTATGAAAATAACAAATTTATTTAGAAAGAAATAGTAAATGACATTGGGATCAGATTTCTAACGAAGAGCCCCAGTAGTGTCATCAGAAGAAGCAGGTTCTGTTTACCCTCGCCAACTCTTTTGTGCCGAGTATAGCATCGCGCAAGAAGAGGTCTTCCGCGCATCGCCATTTTGTTCGGATGGTACCTCGCTGTCTACTTCCCCTTTTTTCGCCTATTTATTAGTCGGTCCCGGCACACCACCCACGCGACGCCACTATTTCTGGCCGTGACTCCTCATGTGTCCTGCACACCGTGCATCTACGCGGACCATAAACACATTTTGCGCCGCAGAAGCACGCGACGCTCTTTTGTTTATCCGTCGCAGTGTATCCTCCGCTGCGGCACACTTTTTCTGTTTAGAACCCGTCAAGATCGTGTATATTTTCGGTACCAATCGCGTCCCGTGGGGTGCAATTGATTTCCTGCAGGGTGAAATAACAAAAGACTCGTTAGTGGAGGACGAACGTTAACACTTGGTTGGCCGATGGAGAACTTGATAAATTCTGGTGGACATATGGGGTTCGTTATAAATTCGCAGTCGTTATTCTAATTGGACTTTTCAAAAGCTCTAGATACCCGGCACAGTTGGGAAGAGCTTGAATGAGATATTTTTGATGAATTCGTATGATGGCTAAGAACTGAATCCATGGGATCATTTATTTTCAATATCTTGAGAAGCGTTGTTAATTGTAGATCTTTCTGATGCAAATAGTACATACTAATGATTGAAGTTAGTACCTAAAATATGAATTTGATAAATGATCACTTTCAAATTCATATGAAAAATCCCTGCTCTAATTCATTTTCCTCTTTTTACAATTGCTGCAGTAAATTTGGATTTTCCATTTCACCAAAAAATTTTCCAGAAAAAATTCTCACGAGATGTATCTCTCATTAAATTGTGCATGGTTAATTAGTTCCTCCATCGATGTTACAATTCAATTTTGAGTCGCGTGCGCAATGTGACAAGAACCGTTATTATTTCACGATAGTATCGCCGCTCGATAAACCGGGATCGATATGACGCGTTTCGATCTCCTGATTCACCCCTCGGTTTGCACCCCTTGCACGCCGGTTTCGAGTATACGGGAGGAACGAGACTCGTAACGTACCTTTCACCGAGCGCTATGGGGGCGACTGATTTTCGTAACGTACGTTATTAATGAGCCACGCGGTCAGCTGTGCATCCATATGGGGTTGTTCCGCACCCCCGTTCTAGCGATCCCCCTTCGGTCATCGGCTTTTGTTCACGCGTGCGACTTTACCATGAGCCTCTGCGCATGCGAGCCTCCTGTTTGCATGGGGGTATCAGCTGTGCTCATACTCGTGCATCCCCCGAAACAAGCGCGATGGATGGGCTCCCGGGGTGCTCGATCGGTATTTAAAATCGGGATTGCTCACGAGTACCGTACCCTGACCCGCATGTGCATGCAAGAACCAGGTATTTAAATTGCACGCGACAATTTCGCGAACAAGTTCAGTACCTTGGCCGTTGCGGAGCACGTTGTTCTATTGAAGGGTAGTACGAAACGTTCATAGATATCAATCGGTATTTTCTAATTGGACGCATTAGAATTTTATAATTGGGCGGTTATCTTTGTTTTGTTCCTTACTGGTGAAAAACAATCAAAATATTTTTATTTGATTGTGAAACAGTCTGGAATAGTACCGGTATGTCCCATTTTTTTCTTTGTTTTTTCTGATCAAAGTCTCGAGATGATTAAAAGGTGTTCAGCGGCCATAGGCCATATTTGATTTGACGATTGCTGTAAAACTGTTAATGGAATAAAAGTAGTAATTGAAATAAATTATATTTATTAGAAATAGAAAGTTGAAGCAGATATCAGCACCTTAATCGGTGCCGGTAATGTGTACTTTCTTTTTCGTTTTTTTGATTAACGCCTCGAGGATATCAGACAGCATTGCGTGGCCATTTTTTATTAATTCCGGTACTCCCGCAAACCGGAGGGTAATCGAAAATCATTAACGAGTTCGACTTCTCGAAAATTTTTGCTCGAGACAAAAATTGGAGCAGATATCAGAAATGCGATTGGTGACGGCAATTCCTATTTTCTTTCTCGTTTCGTTTGATTAACGACTCGAGGAGATTAGAGAAGGGGTCACGACCGTTGACGCGCAGCTGTCCCAGCAATCGCCATAATTCGTGTCGCGTGCCGTGGCAATCGAAAGCTTAGAAACGGCAGAGGGCTAGGTCGGGAAATCGAGAAACAGATGCGCCGAAACTATGCGTTTTCCCCGTGGAAAATTCGCCAAATGTTCGCAGGGGGAGGACATGTCAGGGGGGTTCTCTCGCGATGGTATAGAATTGAACGCGACGTGAGTCATGATTCACGAGTATCAGCCGGCGTAGGCCGTGTTTTTGTGCAAGCTTCCTCTATCGTGACTCATTAAAAGATTCGCAAACAACGTCTCACGTATTAAACTGGAGAAAATTATAGCGAGCCTCCGGCGAGCACGTTTCAATTATCCACAGAGCTTAGCGAGGTTCCGTTTCGTATCTGCCACCGATAAAATACAATTCGCATCTGCCACGGTGAGCCGAGTTCTCTTGAGGTTATCGTTGAAGATGCACGAAGTCGAACTTTATACTGCATGCGATTAAATGGCCCGCGACGTTGACTCCTTCTCTCACTAATTTTATGTATCAACAGAATCCGTGATTATTAAAAAGTGTGCAACCCGTAGACTTCAATAATATTTAAACAATATTTCAATAACGTTTCCAGAAAAAGTTACTCCAACTTCTACTGTTACGTACAACTTCCATTTTTTTTCATCTATTAATCTTCAATTATTAATTTACCACTTATTAAACTTCAGAAAGCTGAAGCTCTAGAAAATTATATGGTTGACAATGTTTGGAGCTACTCAGAGATTTTTAGATTAATTTTTGAAATATCTTTTGGACAGCACTTTGTCCGAATTGATTTATCTTATTGCATATAATTTAGTTAAGTAATAAGAGGCTAATTAGCTGGACGATACTTTTGAAAATCTGAGTCAAAATAGGTCTCTCAGCATGATCATTTAAGACAGCATTAATTTAAGAAGATTCTATACTATACAGTCTTCACTAGTTATTTGCAATCAAATATGGAATAAAGAAGAATTGCTAGGGATTTTAAAAAATTGTCAGTATTTTTGGCGGATTTCTCTTGGTTTTTATTTTGAAGATTATAGGACTATTTGCATACCGCTGTCTCCTAACAGTTTCTATAGAAATAAAGTAATTTCAAGCATCATTATAGAAAGTAGAATGAAGAAGAATTTCTACTACTTTAAAAAGATTGTAATATCAATAAAATCCTAAGAAACAAGCGAATTGAAAATCCTACCACTGAAAGAAGAACAAAGCAAGATGTCTTTTAATTAAAGAACAAAAATAAAATGACTCCACTTATCTCAAATGAAGCATTTGATACAACAATTCCCAAAATACTTAGCAAATCCGCTCGTAAAATATTAACGCTATCTCTAAACGTGTTTTCTTATTGTATGGTTTCAGACTTCATGAAGAGTCGTAAACGTAGCCTAAACGGTAGCGCGAAGAGCATGATAGAGCCGCCGGAGAAAATGGCCCGCAACGCGGGTCAGATACGCAGCTAAGGAGTCTTCCGAGCTTCCTCCTTCAGCCTCGCTGTCCTTCTTCCATCTGTTCCATCGCGCGAGAGAGGCCGCGGGAACACGGAGCAAGCTGAGAAGCAACCGCAAGCGATCACTGCCAAGGAGGAACCGAGAGAAAGGCAGAGGGCGAGCTCTGGCAGGAGGCGCGAGGTCCGTTGGCTGTGCCATTCACATAGATTTATCCGCCATGAATATGTGGACGGAAAACGGTGGCCAGTGAAGAAAAAAGTCGCTCCGTTTTTCGTCGCAACGTACACATACAAGCGCTCACACGCATACACATACGCGCACACTACACGATGCATATACACACAGATTATATTTTTGGTAGCCATGCTGCGGAAATGAAAAAATAGTAACAACTCTAGTCGAAAGTGACGTCGGTTGTTGCTATTTTCTTTTTCCTTTTCTCTACTCTTTTTTTTTATATTATATATGTACACGTAATTCATCGTGTCTTTTGCAGTAGGTTTAGGCACCGAGTAACGATTAGCATAATAATTGTCCGGGAGAAAGAAGAAGAGAGTATGCGAGAGTGAAAGAGAGTGTGTGCGTGTAAGTAACGATTTAATGAAATTAATGTAATATATTTGTTCGTTCGTGTCCAATGAGTGAAACAATGCTGAGATGAATGATGACGATGATGACATAGATTACACGGACACTTTCGCCGTCAGAGACAGAGTGTAAGCAGAGAACAAATTATATAAATATTTTTAGGATACGAATACACGTAGATTCTAAGCCTTCTAGCCGCTAAGTGGAAAGTGCATTTCAAAGCATAGACACGGAGAAGGTCGGTGTTCGGGCCTGGTCTACCGAGCACCGGAAATCGAAGGTCCCAACTTGACTCGTGGGTCTTCAGTGACGAGTACTCTTTGCTAAGGACCCACGGACCACATAGAAAAAACCATGACTGGTTTCGCGGTGGTGTCGACAGACCGAGTCCTCGAGATGATCGCGAAATCACAAGACAATAGTGTTCTTCCTTCGTTAAGAATTAAAACAGAACGATTAATTTGACTACAAATTTGACACGTTCGAAGACTAGGAGACATCGTTTCCGGGGCCCACTGATGACCAGTCCCGAAAGCTCGACGGGAGAGAAAGATATGATTTAGATACGTAGCTGGTTACCCATGTTTAAGCATTGATCTCCTGTACGACTTTAAGAAAGTACAGCCGATGCCAAATCACCCCGCGATTTAATTACTTTTCTTAATTCTTCTTGCCTCCCACCGTAGGGGGGCCCTCATATTCGGCTCCCTCTCCTCTCTTACCCCCATCTATTTCACCCTTTGTAAATAGTTCAGCGACGCTTCGCGAGGTTGCCTTTATTTTATCGTGTTCGAAAACCATGGGATATACAAAGCAAATTTTTGTAGTTTCACAATAACCAGCATGGCTCTCGCGTCGCACTTCCATTGAACTGCATTTCCTGTCCTTCGATGCATCTCCCTCATTTTAGCGTTTTACGATCAGCATATCGGTAGCAACGTTTAGGAGCACCGTTCGAGGTTCTCTGCAAATATCTGTTCGTCCCGTTCGCGAAGGTATTAATTAGAGGACGAGAGATACTGGGTTCACAAAATAGGTAAGAGGAACGTTGCAGGTGCCAACTTGGCGTGTCCCTTGCAAGTACAAATCGTAGGGAACCTTCGAACGGTGTCGACTAAACGAATTTTTGAAAAGGCAAGGGAGAGAGAGAGAAAGTGGGAGAGAGTGACGATGAGACTTGTATATTTATTTTATAATTATTGTCTTAACGACCATATAGAAGTAGAATTCTAGCCCTTCCACTCTCTCTACCTCGCACTTTGCTCCTCGGTACAGACTTCTGTCAGTCTTTTCTACCCCCCGTTTTGAGATTATAATTCAAAAATACGACTGGTGGTTACAATGCTATTTTTGGCCCGCTTCGTAGCGGGTAGAATAATCAATTCGTTTAGAGAAATTCCGAATGGTCGTTGCTCTTTTTCGTTCGTCTTGGTGCTTGAAAGTTCAATGGCGCTGTTCGTCTTGATTCGCAATTTTAGGAGGCGGTAATTAATCGGTTGTCTTGTAGTTCGATCATGTCGCGAATACTTTGTGTGCTCATCGCTTTATAACAATTGACTAAACGTTCGGCACGCGATACACTGTCCTGTCCATCGCGCTGTGCATTAATTGGCCTCGTTGTCCACGCACAATAGGCCGCACGACACTTTAAACAACGGCGCCAGTTTTAATTCAAATGTCCTGAACGCAACTTCGGGGTAACTAGATTGCGGATAATCATGCGATATGAAAATTTGTTGCATCGGTTTCGAGATTTTTCTTTTTTTGCGATTTTCTTGTGCATTGTACAAAACATTTGTTTTGATAATTAAATTGGATTACAGTTAAACTTCAATTCTGAAAAACGCTAGTTCTTAATTCGTGAGCAATGTATGCAACTACATATATATATATGTATGTATAAAATAATATAATATATAACTGATATATATATATAATAATATATTAATATATAATATATAAATCATATATATATAATAATAATATATTAATATATACAAATATTAATATATATATACATATATATATATTGCAAGAGGAAAAATGATCAAAAGCAATATTAAAATATAATTCAAAGCGGAGGGAACTAGATTGTGTTGCTGAAAGTGATTTGTTAATTCACAATTGAAATTCTCGGAGCCATTGGCAAATCTTCTTCTGTAGGTTTCTAAAATTGTTGTTACAGCGATGGGTAATGCGTTCGCAATTTTAATAAGTCAAAAGCAATATGACAGTGTTCTTACATTTCACTGACGTTTTTATCACATTTTCGTCAGAAACAAAATCCGCAGTCTAGCCAGACCGTATCAAAATTTATGGAGCAGTCGCACGAAAGACATAAACACACCGACATATACCGGGCTTTCTGTGGCTAGATTTCGACTTTTATTCACCTTACGCATCGTTTTTTTTTTCTGATAAAAAATCGACGACGAACGGCAGACTGCTCGAATTTCTTTTTGAAAGTTTTGAAGTTTGAAGAAAGCAGAGGTGTAAAAGAGAAGTCGAACGAATCTCGTCACGCCTGCAATGCACATACGCGTACATACTTACACAAACACGTACACATGAGAGCAAGCAAGGAGTCTGCCGTCAGAAACGAAACGAAGCCTAACAAACAAAACAAAAAAAATAGTAAAAAGAGAATAAAAAATCGTATGTCTATGTAACCCTGTGATGTATTAGTATGATCTCAGTAAACATAACTTAGCGTGTACTTCTTATTTGTAATAAGTAGTTATATATCTGCGCTCCAAAATATAAGGTAAGATCCCAGTGCTGAAAGAGTATGTATGAAAGGGGGCTGTATACGGCCCGGGTGTCTGTTAGTGTGCACGTAGTTTGTACGGATGAATGTAATGAGCAGGAGCAATTGTTTAAACAGCAAAGTAGAAGTACCCAGTGCCTCACTTCAAGTTGGTATTCGCGTAAGAATTCTATGTGTAACGACCAATATATTATTATATAAATCATAATCGTAAGAGAGTCTAAAAGAACTAACCTACATAAGTGAATACCTATGTTTATTAAAAAAAAAAAGGAATTGTCTATAAGACACCTGTGTTTGTTCTTTACCTCTTACGTCCAACATCCGTTAGCTAGATCTCTATAGTTTAATTAATCGACTGAAAAAAGCTATTAAGAGCAAATAATGGAAGATATTAATCATGAAGGTAAAGAAAATAGTAGTAGCTATCAATTTTATATTAAAAATTCAGATCTTGATTCAGATAATTGAAAACAGTAAATGCTTTCATTTTTCTATTAAAATCGGATCTGGAAAATTGTAGAAATGGTTTTGTAAAAACAAATGAGAATATTAATACATTAATTTTAAACTATTAAAATAATTAACGAAAGAAAAAGAATAGTACTTGGATCCTATGTCCTGCAATTGATGTTGTCAATTTTCACTTGACACAAAGTTCCAAAGTCTAGTTATTGATAGAATTAACAATGCTGAAAAACTTTTTAGAGAACTTTAGATCAATAATCGACACAGTTAACAATGTTATCTATTAATCAAGGTTTACCTGTACCTCCTACGTACATTGCTTTTTCACTAGCACAGTTTATATTATCATACCCTCTACATTCGAGCGCGCGCGCGTTTGTGTATGTATTGTCCATTGTCTTTCATTAACATTCACATATCTTGCACAGTAATTATCCCACTACCATTACTACTGTGTTGTTTCCTTCATTCCAGTGGAGCAAGCACTGAGAAACTCCCTCACAAACCACACTCCTAGAAATCCTTCATGGTCGAATAAGAGAAGCGTACAGAATTTGTTCCCTGGAAAAGGACCGAGACAGGTGCAGGTGTGCAGAAGCTGCGAGCACCGTGAGAGTAACTCGAGAGTGTGCACTCGGTCCAAGAGACGACGAAGAAGAAGCAGGTGTTCCAAGAGAGTATTTACCTTCGGTAAGTTACATTTCGATTTTACTTTGCCCCGTTCCCTTTTCTTCTTTCGTGGTTGTTGCGGTCTCCTGGATGAAAACGGTCCTTCTCCGGAGGATAAAAACGGTCCGGTGGCTTCAAAAGAGGAGACTTCAATGCCCCACGACCGTGGGGAGGGAAAGCGGGGGAATCAATTTGGTAAATTTGTGTCGATGTTTCGAGTCTCTCGATCGATACGAGCGACGCGGGGCCTTGGCTATACACGAAAACGCACACAGGGTCCGTCGATCGATAGCCACGAATTTGCAAGTAGCGTCGCGCCATGAATACAAAGTGCATGCAGGAGCGCTTGCATTTTTTTAATTGGTCGGTTAATTTGCGACGAATATCTCTGCGACATTTTGACTCTCGACCTACCATCGCGCATTCGACGTACTCCTTTTTGTTAATTTCATCTCGGGTTAGCCCCCACGCTGCAATGTGCGTTCTGGAGATTCAACTCTTCAGATTTCTGTTACATTTATTCTTTAACGAGTAAAATATTTTTTACTGCATGAAATCAGGTAGATTAAAGTAGTAATTTATTTCTTCTACTATCACTTGTATCATGTTATAATACGAAATGATACAAATGTTTGAGGATCTCACCGTAACAAAATATTCTACTACGGCTAAAAATTCTGAAGCAACAATGACCGACATTTTTTACGGTGTTGAAACTCTCCGAATATTTGTCTGTACAAGTTTTGAGTCAACATAAAATTGTCCAAATATCAACATGTTCGCGTGTCATCGCTCTTCACTGTATGCTTTCATTGTTAAATTGTTTTATTTAAAACAGTATACAAAATATTATAATTATTTTACGAAATTTATGAACTGTTTGATTACTGTTTGCACTACGATATAATATTATAATATTTTGTAAATGGTGAAAAGGAGCTTTTTAATACTAATTATAGGTAGAATATCGGTACAAGGGTTATCTAAACGAGGGATCGTGGTTCGAAAGCAAAAGCATCGCGTGATCCTGATCAACTGAAAGAACACAAGGCCGCATTCAGTTTCATTTCAACTGATCAGTTCTTTGCGATGCGAAATCGAGGTCAGAGAATTATGCAAGAATTGCAGTCGTAAATTGGACTGATTAAACAGCCCTGAGTAATTGAGGGGGGATGCTGGTTGTGTTTCATCTTTCGTTTTTTCTTACGTTTGTTCGACCTCGATAACGATCGCGTTAGAGATACAGCTCTCGCGGTGGCTCCATGAAAATGGTAATAAAAAAGGAATCTCGTTTCCATTCAGGAAGCCACGTGGCCCCTGGCTCTCGAGAGTTCCTCTCTCGTTTCGAAGTGCGGTGCACGTGTCTCCCTGCAATATGGGGCCCTTTTCAGCGTTTATCGGCGTACACGGTCGATCTCGGGCCTGAGAGAAATGCGGATAAAACCTCTTCTGTATTCCGTGGTACGGCCCGCTTTTGTACAATTCCGTGGATAAATTTTCTTTACGACCGTGGACATGTTGATAACATCCACGATCGTGAAAGGCGCTCTAAAAATATTTGGGACGAAACTATAGTTATTTAGTTTTCGTCGAGAGGTCCTGCGATAAGTATTTATTATTAGTTTTGATAGAGTTTTTAATCTTTTTATTACGCTATTTCATTTCTCTGTACAAGTAACCAGAAAATGTTTATATCAATTGAAATTACAACTAGTAATATTTTTGTTTTGTTTTTTATCTGAGTAAATTTTAAATTAAATAAATGAAATTATTTATCTATTTCATTTATACTTTCTTTATAAGGAAAATTATAAAGTTTTAAATTCTGTTTTTGTTCATATATTTAATCAGTGAATTTGGACGTGAAAAATGCATGTATTATTTTAAAAAAGATCGATTGAAAAAGGAAATTTTATTCAATCAATTTAAAAATACAAAGTTCGGTTGTATGACAACACTTATATTTTCAACATAATAGACTAACTTACAAATTAATTTTCAAAACTGAGCAAATAATTCTGTTATCAACGAATGGATATCAACGTATGGTTATCAACGACATGGCAGATGACAATCGGCTATCTCTTTCTGAAATTGTAAATCGGAATATCCTAGAGTGTTTAATAAAACTTAACAAGGTGTTTAGTACAATTTTCTTGTAAAAAGTTCCCTCGAGGGTAAATAAATGTTTGTTCGATTTCAGTGTCACTCAGTCCATAAAATTCTGTACTCGCCTAAACAATCCCGCTTCATAAACATCGACGCAAAATAAAGAAACTTGCTTAACAATATTTTTCGTGTAATTTATCAACAGGATCAGTTATAACACAAGATGGTTGGGCGCCGTTTCACAGACGGATTCCGTAAAGTTTTCGCTCGACTCGAAGAGAATTAATTAAAAACAAGAAGAAAAAGAAAGAGACTTGATTGTTGAAGTCTAAGCGGTCGTTTTGAAACGTGCTGGCAGCTCGTTCGTTCGGCCAGGCTCCTTTTTTCCGTAACTCGTGTCCTCGTTGTGCCTCGGCGTATAAACACGCACGTTCACTATAGTTATGCTTCTATGCAATCTCTGTTGCTAGGCGCACCTCGGCCCACCGACAGTATTTTTAGACGATACGCTCACATTTCGACGCTCATTCTTGAATGAGAGTGCCCTGCCCCGCAGCCTCGACCAATACGATCACAGGAATTCCTCGCATGCCTAGATCGATTTTTATACGAAAAAAGCAAGGAAGAATCACAACGTGAAATATTAATGAGGCATTCGGAACAATCAAACAGACGCGAAAAATCCTCCTCGGCGATCCGACCCGCAATCTTGGGGTTTCAAAATTTTTTCTTAATCACCTGTTACATACCTCGATTATTTTACTACAAGTGAACATCCTTAGAAAAAATTCTCATTACATTAACGATTATTGAATCAAAAAATTATGAAATACAACTTGAAATTGTTTGTCATAATCCATTTAGGAAGTCATAAATAACATTGTTTTCGTAAATAGTGACGGTGCGATAATAATTATCTGCTTGTAATTGAAGACGATACGAAAACCGGAAGTGACCTCAATCCTGAAACCAGATTATTGCCGTGAGAATTCTCCTGTTCGAAAAAGAAAGACTACTTTGCTAAAGCTGTTTAGTAGTCTCCTTTAATACTTGTTCTCTTTGTTGAATTTTCTCTAAAAAGAGATGGCCATAAATTGTTTAAGAGTAAATGACAATATTTGGTAGTTTATGAGAGGATATTCGGTCGCAAAAATAACGGGAGGACTCAACGGAAGGTAATTTCTGATTAAATGAAGTTCACGATCGACAGAGCTGGTTTCTCATTTGTAGTTTGAAAAACTGGAGGTGGTTTGTGTTAGGTGGCAACGTTTCTTGAGAATTTTGCGACAGTAGCGACAGTTAGTGGTCGAGAATGGAACTGGAAATGTCGGTAACTAGGCCCACTGGTAGATGCATCGATCCACAACAAACCCTAGATTCGAATTACCATAAAATTACGCAAACCGGCATAGGTTTATTTTCAGGTTTGGTGTCGAAATCTCCCACTAAATTCTATTTCTAGTTGTGGGAGGTTACCATCTTGCACGTTGATACGGTGTTATGTTTCAAAACTGATTCTCGTTTTCCCTTTTTTTTCCATTCACTGATACGTCATATCACACGATCCAATAAAATTCTGAATGCAAAATTGTATTTGATTCACACTCCGGTTTTGTCAAATATTCGAACTCGGCGAAGCGTGGAGCAATTCTCGAATCCCACGGCAAGACAATCGCAATTATTGCGTGGTTAACGGGAAATATTACGGCATCTCGAAAAAGGAACGCGACTGATTCGATCTCAGAGCTCGGTGCCACCGTAAACCGGAAGTCGTCGGCGCTGTGCTATCCAGATACCATTTACGTCCGATTAGAACCGATAGCCCACTTCCTCGTTACAGAATAATAAAACTGCGTCTGGAAAAACGGGAAAACAACATTAGCATCCCCTGATCACCCTCTACTTGGCAACACCTTCAACGTCTCTATCTTTACCTCTTCCAGACTCCGCTTTAGTTTCGTTTTAAATTTGGAAAATACCATAGCCTTCTTATAAAGCAGTAGTTCCTCATATCCAACAATGTTTTGAATACAATTCGTTAACAGAATTCGTATTCTTCAATGAAAGTCTGCTTAGCAACAACTACTGCTTCAATGTGTACGTCTCAACTTCGTTACTTCCGGATTCTATCTTGGGAAAAAATTTCAAAAACATCGAAACTTACCGGAGAACGATTTCGTATTTCTTCTACATTTTGAAAATGAATGCTATCAGTATGCTCGACAATAACACTGCCATTTTTTCATGAAATTCTCTTTGGTAATTGTTGCAACTGAGAAATCAAATAAAAAAAAGTCTATTGCTTCAATATCCACATCTCCAATTTCAATTCTTACCCTATCTCGATTCTGTCTCAAAAGTCAACATCTATTTTTTTATGAAACATCAGCAATTAAAAATGTTCTCAGACATTAACAGCAGCCTCAAGGCTCAAGTTGACAAGTACGTTTTATGTAAACTTTTCTTTTATGGAACTCCATCATAAACATCATCAAAGAAATTTTGTTGCACATCAACTGCACCTTCAAGGTCCAGCTTTCATTGCATTCGAGAGCTACCTACTTTAAAATTTCAAGAAGCTCAAAGGTAGTCCGAGAAAAATGAAATCGGTAAAGCCAATTTTCGTAAACACCTAAGTTTTCCCATTAGTTTAGCATATCCTAAGAAAAGCGTGTGGTAGGGGAATCGGCCGTTATACCAAGTGATGTTTCGCATTATTTTCGGCCGACGGCTTCCTGAAGAAGAAGAAGAAGAAGTCTTCTCTGGGCTCGCCTCTTACAAATTGCGCCACGGGTGCAACGTACCTGTTGTTTACCACATAGCGGGTTCAAAGCCCGGTCAGTGCAACGGTCCTCCACCTTCCCTGCCTTCCTCTACCCTGCTCATCTTTCCTGCCCCACCATCGGCGAAGATCATCCCATCCCCTACCGTCGGCCTCTTCAAGTAAGGACAAAGCGGTAGTTGGCCGCGGCTCCGAGTCTTCGAGGATGCGCAACACGGGGAGCCAGGTTGTGTCTCTTCGTAAAATACACACGGCCTCCGTGCTCCTGAGCCTGCCAGCGCAAACCTAACCTGCCGTGCAAACTTTCTTGATACCCCCTCCCCCTTAGGACCTTAGTCTCTTGCCTCCTATCTAATTCGGTGGATAACGAATGAGTTATCGACAACCACTCTACGAAAATCTGACACCGGGAAGGAAAAAAAACGTGTTTACATGAGGAAGTCGACGGCTGCGGCGACCAGATGCTCCGATTAAGGAAGAAGTATGGTTTCCAAGTTTCGGGGCCACGGGCCATGGATAACGTAAACAAGGAACTAGCCTAATGAATTTTTTTCCTTGTCACAATCTCTGCGGAGCCAAGCGGGAGGAGAAAGATCAAAGCGGTAGCTAACAGCACCCCATTATGGGCTTGTGTTGAACTAGAGATGACGTTGACTATTGCACGTGCCATGTGAGAACAATCGCACTATTTGTCAGCTGGTTTATATATGGTAGATGAGCTTTGCGTGTAAAATTTTACCAAATTTTGAGTCCAATGAAAATTTTTTGAATGGCGTCTCTGAGGGGTAGATCGTTAAATTATTCAATATCGCGTTAAATTCTGGGATAAAGGGGAACACTTTGAACACGGAGGTTCTGTTTGTAAACATTTGCAACGATCATCGAGATCGTTCGAGTGTTCCTCGGCGATTCTCGCTTCTATCGATGCGAAACACAAGGCAGGGTCGAAGCCTGGGGTGGGAAGGGTTGTTGTCGACGCGATACGAAACAGAGGGTGATGGGGAGAGCAAGCAGGGTTGATAGTGTGGTAAACCAAGAGGAGTGGACCAACCAATCCGAGGAGAGGCCGTACTACGGCGTAGTACTCCAGTGGGATCAGGGTTCAAAGCCCGGTCAACACCACGTCCATGCCTCTTTCTCTCGCGTTCTTGCTATTTCTCTCCTTCTCGACGCGATTCTTCCTCTCTTTGGTCCCCTCTACCCTCCTTGAGAACCCTCCTAGTCTCCCGTTCGTTGTGTACCTCGGTTATTTCATGACCATCGCACACACGACAATACACACACACGCACACAAGCACGCACACAAACACGTGCACACACGCGCATACACACACACACACACACACACACATGGACTGAACATCATCGTGGAGCTCTTCGCCTCTCCTCATCGAACTCTCTTTCTTACTCCCACTTGCTCGCTTCCTCTCGCTGGTTTCTCGCTTCCTACCATTCGCTCACTCTTCCACTTTTATCATCTTCCTCTTTTCTCTTGCTGCGTCTTGCTTACTGACTCAGTCACTTCTCCATTGCTTCCACTCACTCACTCTGTCTCATCCTGCATCCATCTTTTATGCATTTCATCTCCCTCTCTCTCTCTCTCTCTCTTTCTCTTTCTCTATCTTCTTTATCTTCCTCAGGTCTCACTCGTCGACCCACTCGCACTCGTTCAGATCACATTTGCTTCCACTCACTCTCACATTTCCTCCTTTTTTCATTACTTACTCACTCTGCCATTTTCTGGCTCACTCCCGCTCTTATGCAACTTAATCACTCCTATTCTCTCGTCGCTATACTCGACTCGCTCTCTCTTTACCAGGTTTGACTCACTCCCTCTTCATTAGTTTCGACTCACTCTCTCCTTACCGACTCCGACTCACTCCCTCCTTACTGGCTTCGACGCAGTCTCTCCTCGGTAACTTCGACTCACTCCCTCAATCTTCAACTTCCATCTCACTCTTAAAGCTTCTCCTCGCTCTTCTGGCTCCCTTCGCTCTCCAGGTTCCTCTTCACTCTTCAGGCTTCTCCGCTCGTTTCTACTCGCAGTTCTCTCGCTCGGCCCCATTGGCAGCATCGTGTTGGCCCCGGTGATTCACCATCGCTCGGAGATAAGAGGCCAGTGAAAGGAAACCGAAGAGGGCAGCACATAAACGTGCGTGCACATACATCGATGTGTACGTGCTCCACTTGCCGAAGAAAAGCCACCCGATGCATCGAGGCGAACGAGGATGAAAAATCACGAATGGACCCTCCCCACCACAGGGCTCCCGTTTGTCCCGTTCCCCGGTAGTTCGTAGCGATCTTATCCGCGATCGAACTCGAGGAAATAATATTCTGGGCGAGCCCGCGTGTCCCGGCAACAGCTCCGTGACGGAGGAAAATTACCGTCAGTCCACGCACCGTTTCGCGTTTATGGTTTACGGATCTATCGCCGCCGGGAAGCGGATCAGATTCTATGGGGAAATGGCGAACCGTTGGAATTTTACGACCCAAGCTACATGGTTTGTTTAGACTTAATAGCTCCTGTAAAACAAATAGGAGTTGGACTGCAATGGAACAGGATGAATTATATACATATCGAATCATATTTTATTGCTCCTCCCTGTAATCGATGCAAAAGATTTTTATCTTGAATAAAGATCTACATAAATTATCAGATTAAAGGTTTATTGTATACTCACGTTTAATGCTCCCATTTCATTTTGATCTTGCTTAAATTTTTTCTATTTCATCGTCAGTGATAACAATTTGTTTTACCGTTGTTTCGCTAAACATCAGTTTAATAAAATCTTTCAGAAGGATTTGTAAGCATCTAGTCTTCTTGGGGTGCAGAAGTACCTTTAATAAAATTCATAAAACATTTTCTGAATTTCAATTTCGCTGATTCAACCCATAAAAGTTTATATCCTCATAAATATCCGCAGACTGGTCGTTATTGACTTGACTAGCTCCATGCGAGATTTTGTGCCGGAAAAATTGCCCGATTAACTTCCTCTATCGAGTCGGATAAATGGGAATCCGGTTTGATAGTATTAAGAAAGTAAAATAAACGAGACAACTAAACGGAGGTACAAGTGCAATGTTTTTGATACTGAGGAACTCAAGTATGATTTTCATGCGTGTCACAAAAATTTTATTTAACGAAATATCGTATCGTGTGTTACAAAAATTTAAAATTGACAACACTATAATGTTAAATTTTGTCCTCGTTACTGATTCACTGTCAAGTCAGTCGGCCAATTAGAACTTCAGATATGTGTTTGGCGGTTTCGAAATATGGTTTCGAGAGAAACGCGTCCAAAGTTTCTAATGTCGTTATTTTAGGAAGTTCTTTAATACTTCTTTATTTCTGAACGTGTCTGGTTGGCTCACTAATTGGAACTAAATTGATCGACTGGCCCTTCTAAACATTTGAAGAGACATAGTGAACTTGGATGAATACTACTTCCACACAGGAAGACGATCAATAAAGTTTCTGTGGGGTTTCTATAATATACGTTGTAATTAACTTTACATTTAAAAAATAGGCCATATTAAATTGCATTATTATATATTTTGATTATTCTTAAATACAAAAATTAAATGAGTCTTATTCGATAGACATAAAGTTAATTTCTCCCGAAAACAAACCAAAAATCATAACTTAATATTATGTAATATATGTGTAGACCAAAACTGCAACACGTAAGGCGTTGAGAAGTTCACTTAGAAATATCTCACGCATATGTTTTTATAATTTCAATAACATTTAAAGAAAAATCAGAAACGAGTCATACAGACCTGTCTGATAGTTCTGGTGTAAAATAAGGATTTCTGTTACTTAAAAAATGGAAAATGTTGGTTGTATCAGTTTAGTAGTGACTCAAATGACGAAGAAGGAAGAATCGATATCAAGGTAATCATGCGGGGGTTAACAGGTTAATAAGTGCTGCCGTGATCGCCGCGCGCCGCGCCGCAGTCGATGAAAAATTGTTCGCGTCCCGGACGGTTTCGTACCTGTTGAGTCGAATCTCGGATAATCTTTTCCGCCGGGTGTTTATTATTAATGTTCGACCAGACCAACGAATACCGCGCGTAATCGGGGTTTACTTGAACAATTTTTAAAAATACCACTCGCCCGGTCCAGCGAGAAATGATGGCCGAACCGGGTTGGACATCGCGTACGAAACTGGACGGGGAGGAACCGGTTACGCAAACGTTCATTAAGAGATCACGGTTCCTCGTTCGGAAATTGCGCGGCTATTGACAAACCCGGCATTATTTTCCTGCCACGGAGGATGTTTAATAATGCCACACCTACCTCTTCTGGTTCTACAGGAGACGATCCTTCTGCTGGGAAGTCGCACGCTGTCATTTCGCTACAAAGAAACTACGGACGGAGGTGCCGATGCAATTTACCGGTTCCCAGAACATGGTTGGAAAAAAAGTCTCGATCGTATTTCGCGAAAACTGCCAGTGAATCTCGGCAGCCTCCGGAAATTAACCAAGTTGTCTGGTTACTCCGGGTGAAAACATTAAATCTTTGCACGGTAGAAACAAAGCCGAGTATTAATTACCCACAGCCTACAGCCAAATAAACATGTATATTCGTGCTAGCCTAATTGGTGCATACGTGCTAACTATGGATCTTTCACCTAGGCACGGTCGCCGGGGTTTGCTCCCCCAATTTCCTCCCGATCGTTGGATAATGGAGTTAATGACTGTCATTAGTATTCGCCGCGCCGCCGGTTTATCATATCTTTGTTGCGTGTGGAATACCGAGTCAATTTAGCGGGTCGTTGTGTCCACATTGTGGAAGCTTCTGAATATTTCGATCTTCGTGACCTAAGTGCACGATTCTTCCAAGCGTAGGAATTGCACTGCGAATTTCATGCAGTATGTACCATTCAAAATGAGGGGCAGATCCAACGAACTGAACAATA
Source organism: Augochlora pura (assembly GCF_028453695.1). Taxonomy (NCBI): domain Eukaryota; kingdom Metazoa; phylum Arthropoda; class Insecta; order Hymenoptera; family Halictidae; genus Augochlora; species Augochlora pura. The sequence goes on along the minus strand of NC_135781.1, from coordinate 10,721,028 downwards.
TCGATACGTTACCGTCAACTTATTAAAATTATTAGGGAAACTATTGAACAAAATTTCTATTTTGCAAGAAGAGTAACTTTTTATTAGCTGTTCTTGATGAGTATACTCGTCATAGTACAAAATGTTGCCATGTCTTCATAACGGGTACATTTGTGAAAAACAGCTAACAGGTTAATAGCATAAATCGGGCCACGATACTTAATATCTTAAATTATCATTAGTCAGTACCGCACCGTAATCACAGGATGCAGGCTTCTTATCCTGTAGTTTAAAATTGAGATTTTAATATTTAGATATCCAAACCAAAATGGGGCCATCCAAACGGTTCGAAAATGTTAGTGGTCGCAACAGAGCTATCCGACCGAACTCTAATGGACAATTACATAGCGAATGCAGCGAGTATACCATGACAACGTCCTTGAGCGTAAGCGATCTGTTTACGAAAGGTACGTCGACCCCATCGGTGGCTCGCCTCCATTATGGAGCTGGCCGAGGGGAAAAAGGAACTGAAACGATTGTGCGTGTTTATCTCTACTTCCCTCTGGCTTTCCTACGTATAAAGAAGCACTAAGAATTTCCTATGTTCCCTAGATTTATCATCCGTTCTCTCGACTGCACTGAATGCATTCGCGACCGCGTAGAGAACGTAGCTCGCGAAAGATCGCGTCGAGAAGAGAGGAAATTGCAAGTCAACCAGGCAGGAAGTGTAAAACACCGGTGCGAGAAGAAGAAGGTTTTGCTTTCTCCGAAGCGTTTACCTACACTTTTATTAATGTCGAGAGGAGAGCGGGCAACCCGGCAGGTTTAAGCACGGTCAACGGCAATTGTAGTTTCTTTCTGTAGATTGCGTTCTCAGAAGCAATTGCACTCGGCAGTAGCCGTAGCGTTTCCCCATTTCGATTTTTTTGCTTCTTACCAACTAATTTATCCCGCTTCCTGTTTTTCCACAGAGAAAAAGCAACACGCCATTGATCCTTTCAAGAACTCTGCTGCACTTTTTATCTTTTGGAAAATGGCTTGTCTATAGTTTACATGCGAAGTGCTTCAATAATGGATTTCATATGGAAGCTGTCGAAGCAGCACATGGCCCCCTGACCGTGATTAATTCGGGTTAACCTCAAACGGGAAAGGTCCAGTGCTCTCTACAATGTTGGTCCAACATCCAAGCCGTCCTTGTGCGTTTTTACCCGATCGAGAGACGGCCAGTACAGTTTCGGCTTGAAAACCGGATTGGTCGGGTAGCAATACGGAAATTCTTCGGTGTAAGAATTTCCAGTCAGCCATAGCTGCGGAGGATCGTATATCTATCCCGTCTCGGACACTAAAGCGTTCCCCACATTATTTCTAGATTGTTGCCTCCCACCGGTGGCTCGTGGCCCCTCGCATAGTTTACGGACCCCAGACCGAAGTCCTAAAAACCTCGCCACAATGTAGCAGTTGAACCACGCCTAAGAAAATAATTCACTAAAAAAATGTTCTATTTGGTATATTTGGAGCTTAAATCCTATACAACTTTATGTCAGTCACGTAGTTGCACAGGTACATTATTTACCGCGTACGATGGAAGATTTTTTTGGTAAAGAGATGCATAACGAAGACGTTGCTAAAGAGATTAATTAACCGCTACTGGGAATGTCAAAGGTGTAACCGAATGCATTTTTATTAAATGAGAGAAAGTTTAAAAGCATTGCAAGTTAACCGCAATTGAAAACATCTCTTAAAATTAATTGATCAACGAAGCAAATGAATCTAAAACTGAGTAAGTAAAAAATAACAAAAGTATTTTCTATAGGAAAGAAAATCAAAGTCTATCTAATTTCTGTCTGTCAGAAATTTAAAAAGTATTTATCCTTGCTGAAGGATCTCCTGTTTAACAATCAAGCTTCGAGAAATGGAGTTGCAACATTGGTGTCCCTGACCCTGATATTGGATTCTTTTTCGAAAGCAAAGATTTTGGAGTAGGTCAGTAACCATAGATCCTTTACAAAAGCGAGGGTCGAATTTTCGACTCTGCGTGAGATATTCATCCGACGAGAATAGCAGTCTTTGTTCAAAGCTGTGAAAGGTTAAGCAAGAGCGAGTTCTCTGCAATTCCGTCTAGTGTTTCACGGCTCTTTTAAACACGAGCTAGGGGACTGACAACACAGTCGGCCTGCTGGGTAACATATCCACTTTGTGGTCCGTTCTTCTACTCAGCTTGGAAGGAGACGTTTTTGTTCCACGCAACCCTGTGCGAGCACGCTCGGTTCAATGACCAAGGAATGACCTGCATCAGTGTTAGCCAATGCTGCGGGTTATCCTATTCTGTGCAACAATCTCGCCACTTTTGACGTTAAATTAACAACAGGAAAAGGGAAAAAGGGTGAAACGGAGGAGGAGGAGGAGGAGGAAAAGAGGAAAAACACGGTAGAAATACTTTCGAAACGAGACTTGTTCCAATCTGCGGACGAACAAAGAGCATTCGCGGTTAATCAGCTGTTTTTCTGTCCAATAAAAGACGTCGTAAATCCGCACTCCAAGGGAGGATGGTTTCCGGGGTAAAATTCTGTCTCATAAAATTTCACTCGCCGCGTTGTTGAAGATATTAAATAAAGCTCGTAAACCCGTCAGCTAGTAATAAAGGAAAACGTTCGGCGAGCGAGCTTCCGGAGGCAGAGGGCTCCTACGGCGGTTCGCATGGGAGCCGCGGACAATGCGGAGGATACGTGCACCAAGAGAGCAGGTATCGGAGTCCCGCGAGTATGTTCTCGCCCAGAGGCCTGCGAGAGGAAGAGTCCTGTAATTGCCAGTGACTTTCGCTGCAGAAATTGTTCCTCCGCTGCATGGAAACCTAGCTGTGAGAAGTCGACCACAGTTCGCAGTGTTTGCCCCAGGGTGGAAGGGGAATTACGCCAGAGGCTGCGAACCTCGCGCAAGAAATCCTGAAACCGACCCTTCAATTGGCGTCGTGGAATCCGCCGCGGCCTGATTCGACGAAACCTTACCACGTTCTTCGAACAAACTTTGAACAACGCTGTGCGAAGCTAATCTTGAGAATAAATGGCATAGGGAACAGATGTAAGACTATCTGACTTACTCCCCAAGCGTATAATGCTCAAGGGGTGTGGTTTTGTAGACCTATCTGCACAAGATACTCTCAGGTGTAGTTTTCTTGATCTTTATGTATACACTGTCTTAGAAGGCGTGGTTTCGTTGCTTTCTCTGTTTGGTATGCCTCGGTAAGCGTTATTCCCTTGCTCTATGTAACTTGGTATGGCGGGTGCGGTTTCTTTAACTTTTCCATGTGCACTATCATATGGGGCGTAACTTTAGTTTTGATACTGAGCAAAGTTTTGTAAACACGAGATTTCCAATCGTTCTCTGTATAAAGTGTTGTGATAAGCACAGCTTTACTGTTGTTTCATAGAGTGTGGCTTTATTTCTAACATTGTGTATAGTGCTCCAAAAAGCCGTGTTTGCGTTCCAATCTGTATATGATGTACTCTTAGGGGCGTGACTTTCTTGTTGCCATTCTATAAATTATAATCTTCCCTCTGTGTAGGATGTCTTGTGAGGCGTGGTTTCACTATAGTGAGACTCTTTATCTGTAAAGTGCTCTAAGATTCTGTGTCCCTCCTATTTTCCTGCTGTCGATGTCTTAGGAAGCACAGTGCTCTCTCTGCATAGAGTGCAGCGAATTCGAGATAGAGTGCTCCAACGAGCATGGATTTATTGTTCTCTTTCCTCAAAGTATCCTAATTTGATACATGATTCTGATCCCCACCAAAGGAAAGACAATCTGTGCTCGTGAAAAGGGGTATATGCTGTGTGTGCACCGCAATAAACCAATATTCCCGTCGGAACCGGCTAGTCTATTAGAGCAATTGTGCTGTGGGGTCGTTTACGATTTCTATACTGATTGTAAATTATGAGTGTCGTCGGCCGGGGTCGTTTTGCTTGGACATAATCAAGGAAACGCGAGGTTGTCCGGTCGTCGGGTTCGTTACGACGTACAGGTCGCAAGCAGTCCGTGACGACGATTAAAATATTAAACAGTTATCGAAACGTCGTGCCACGGATTCAGGAGCACGGTTAAAGTCCATTTTCTTAAATTAGCGAGTGACCAGCCGGCGATCTAGTAGTATCCCTCTGGGCCGGGGAGAGATCTATAGCGGGCCCCGTATATAGGATGATGACCGGAGCTCGGTGTCGTAAAACGCATCCGTAATTTCGAAAAGAAATTGCACGGCGAGAGCTCGACGTTGCCGCCGAGCCCGTTAAACCGGAGCCGGAGAAATAAAGGAAAGGAGGAAAAAAGAAAGCGGAAACGGTCCGACCTTCGCGGGGAACGAACGTGCTCTCCGAGAAGTACGAGCAGCGGCTCTCTCGTCCCTGCACTTGTTGTTACAATGGAAGGTGAAAAATGTTTTTCAGGGTGAAGTTAATAACGCGGCCGCGGGTACGCGTTGTGCACCTGTATTTGCTGCGTTTGCGTGCGGCCTGGACGCACCGCGCTCGCATTGAACGAGCGTACATCAGCCGCAGGCGAAGTACCCACTATCAACTCTGTCCCGTCCGACTAAAAACCGCCTGCAATGCGATCTACACGATCTTGCTCGATGAGATCTCGAGTAAACAAACTACACGCAATATTGAAAGCACATAAACTTTCATTAAATCTACAGGAACTGATGAACCTTGCGTTTTATAGCAACTTCGTGACCAAGCAAGAATACTTCTAACACTTTCTGTTCTTAACGAATTCTAACATATTGGTACGATTTTCGTAAATCAGATAACAGTTTATAGCATATTAATCCTTGCCGCGCTATGTCTGGGTTTTTCCGAACCCAGAGCTCGAGGTCTCCTTCAATTATTTGAGTATAGGTAAATGTAATGACTAGGTAAAAAGAGTACAGTAAAATGATAGTAATATGAATAACAATAATGATAATAATAGCGACAAAATTTTAGTTCAAAATGTTCGTATACATAAGGTCATGTGGTCCGTTTGGCTGAAGTGGGATTGCACGTGAACGTCCAACCACAGCGAGAATTAATACTTGAGTGACTTCCTGACACAGTTCCAGTCAAATTGTCAACAATGGCTCGAGTATAATATATTAATAGTAAATTTATTATTTTATACCTCGAACAGAATAAATAATATTTATAACACCTTTTTTACATGAATACAAAATGACGCTCTTTTAAACAGATCTTAGATCTTTTAATAGCTTAAGCATCCTAAAGTTAAGATAGTGTTTTACAGGCACGGTTATCAAAAATATTCTTTTCTCATATAGTTTTAAAACATAGCTACATTTGAGGATGTGTTAGCCACTATGTGCTTTATTCTTTAGCTCTAGATATCGTCATTAAATACATCAAGCTGGTAACTATGTGAATTGGATCTTTTGCAAAATAAAAATGTTATACACGTCCATTGTACGAACAAAGAACTACACAAAAATGTTTCCACTTCTTTTACTTGGATTACAATTTTTTGCAATTGTCAATGAAAAGTTCTTACACGAGTTAGAGAAATATTGACAACATAGAGATTATTTAATTTGGCCAGTTAAAAATAATACCATTTTTATTAGAAATACATAAAACTCACAATCTATTTATAAACTAATAAGACGTAATCTATAATATCCTGTGCGAGCAGAACAATTTCGAAATTTTTTCAGCGATATTCAATTTGTTCGAAGGTCGAGTAAATTGTAAATCATTGGGAAACCGCAATAATCGCAAGAAATCGGTGTTTGAATTTTTTCAAGCGAGCAATCGCAAAGATTTATATGTATATTGGCGAGTACATTGCAACTCGCAACTTGAGAGAATAAATCTGTACAAAGCGCACTGTTCGCCGTTCAGGTCGAAGTTATCTGGATGACCGTGAAAACGTGTGCAACTGATCATCCCGCGGCTTTCGATCTCGATCCGCCCTCGGCGGAAGGCTCGATCTGCATCGCCATTTTTAGTCACGATCTGGGGATCTCTGCCCCGTCCCCTCGATAAGCGAATAACCATCTTCTCTGCCCAAGGCCATTTTAATAGCGGAGACATTTATCACGGGCTGTCTGTCGACTTTTATGTAAATTCACACTTTTGTTGTCACGATTGGCGAAGCAGCAGCGAGACGGAATTTTTTCGGTAATTGTTTCATTAAGAATGTTACGAAGAGGTCGGATTTTTTTATGGTGATTGTTCCAACGGCTTCAAAGCGATCCAAGAAGAATTATTTGTTTGAACAGCTTAAAAATTACGCAGAAGGAACTTGACATTTTTTCGGAGCAACTGTTTCGATAGTTCGAGGAATATACAAATGGAATTAGCATTTTCTGTGGTAATTGTTTGAGCCTTTCACGACCGTGTTAAAAGCCTCAAAAAATTCATAAAATTAAAGTATTTTAAAAAGTATTAAAATATTTCAAAGCGTAGGTATACGACATTAATTACTTTTTAGCATTCTTACCTCCTGCAAATCTCAACGAAATGAGGAAATCGTAATAATTTAGGGAAAAAATTAATCTTAAAAATTAAAATTTAAATAATTTTTTCGCTCGTATATGAATGAAGACGCGATCGAAGTATTAATAGTATAATTATGATACGCTTTATTAATAATACACTTATGAAATATTTTATTAATAACGTAAGTAGGATAAATTTTGTTAATAACATAATTATAAGATATTTTTTTTTTTAAATTATGCTGAATCGATTTTTCTAATTCAAACTTTTGCGAAACCACGTGTACGCGACAACGGCCCTCACAGTGTTAATACCTGAAAAATGATGCAAAAGGTATTAATCTACTTTGTGAATTTTTATCCTTCCATGCGTTAAATTACACGCATTTTCGTTGTAAAATTGTTTGATCTACCCCAACAAAATATTTTGTTTGTTTTTTAATGAATTTATTACGAGGAAAATATCGAATGAACATACGTAATTCATTTTTACGCGGACAAATAAATAGATACAAGCAAAATCAATTATTTCATCAACAAATCTGCAGGGGATTCACGAAAGAATTAATCCTCGGACCAAAGGCTGCTAAAATTTCACGTTCACCATGTAAACCCGACATCGGAGCTTCTCAGTGGCCGTCCACCTTATCTCCGGCACTTTGTTGTATGTCCGAAGAACCAGTCAAGGAGACAGAGAGCGATTGTGTTGATCCAGCGTGGTTTTGCTTGGGGAAAGATCGAAGAGGAGCCATCCGGGAATTTCCTCGAGGAGGTCGCGACTCCTAGAAAGCTTTTCCTGGGAACGTTCGGAGCATCGTTCTCGAGGAACCACTGTGTTCCAACTCGGTTCTCGTTCATCATGCACCGTGCAGGGCCCGACAAGACCGTCTTTTCTACACGGTCCCACTTGATCGCCGCAAAAACACGCACTTCCTTCTCGCACGTAAGAGTTTAATCGTAGATCTTTCTCTACAACCAGTTGTGCCGTTTCCTTTCGCAGCATACCTCGACGAGATGGCAATCGCCTAATGACGCTGGCCATTACCTACGGTAATACCTCTGCAAGGACACTTTTTTTGCCGCTGGGAAAGTTGCTAGGGAAAAATCTGCGAACTCGTCAAAATCCGAGGAGACGGAGCAACCGAGACTGTCGATGGCTTTTCGATAGTTCGGAGCAGACGAGACAAGGAGATTCTGCGCGAAGCACGAGATTGCGCGAAGATGACACGAGAATCGAGGGAAGAGGCGCATTGATTCGCATCGTGACGCGACTAGATCGTCCACACGGAGATCGTTATCGGCTGGTCTCGCCATTCGACACCCTTCGTGCGTTAAGCAACGACTTCTAGACTTACCATCGCATCGGCGTGGCGACACTGTTGTTGCTAGGGGAGTCCGATTACGTTTTTCTCATGAGCGTAATCGATGCACTCTACGCTGACAAACAGCAAGCGATACACCGCGTAGTATCTGCTGGCTTTTTCTTCTTATCACGGTTTTTCGGAGTGGTTACACGGAAAGACTTGCCTGGCTTCTGTAATGTTCACAGGCTCCTTTGCGATGGTTAGGATATTGTGCTGCGCTTATTCATATATGAACTGAACTGAGCTAAATCAAATTTTCACACCTCGATCTTATAAAAGAAATCTTTTAAAATACTTCTTTGAGTTCAACGCTGATCTTCTTATCGAAGCTAATACAAATTGTTAAATGACTAGTCTATGGATATTTATGCGAAATCAAAATTGCTTGAACTAACTGTAAGATCAGAGCAACTAATCATTCGTCTCATTTTCTCAGATGAAAAATTACCTATTTTCTGTTTTTATGTAGAGTTATTTATGTATTTGTTTGAAATATCAATCTCTGTTTGGAGCACATTCGGTCGAAGAGAAATATAAAAAGAAAACGATTAAAATTCACGTTTTTGGTTAAATGTTCGAGAGGAGTATGTATAAAAAGGGGAAGGGAAAAAGAAAACCTCGATGAAACGCACAAAAAGTTTAACAGTAATTAAAAAAAAAAACGATTTTAAAAATGCTGACCCACAATTTGGTTTAATGATTGCGATTAAAATCTGTTTGGTTTTTACGATTCGAGCAGAAGCTACTCTTTGCGATCGTTAATGCAGGAGATGACTTGCAATTAATAGAATTAGCAATTAGATATTAATTAAACTTTATTCTGTTGAACTCTAGAACGCTGCGAAAGGAAGCAGCGAAACGGTTTTCACGTACGAAAAAATTCACGCATTGTCAGTGCGTCTTCATGCTTCCCAGCAATTAATTAGATCTGCAGTGCGTTTTATATCTCGATATCTTTTTTTATTTACAAGACAACTTCTCGCATCGCGTGTCTTACGGCCCCATTAACTCTGAGTTATTGATCTTTTAAAAGCGTATATGTACTAGCTCCTGAGTAGGCGGGAGATTATACTAGAGGAGGAATTGTTGAGCACGGCATACAAAGTTAAAGTTAACATACCATTTGCATAGTTTTTTGTGGGGACGTTTATGCGATGGGAAGTCTAGCATGACTGTGCTTCGAGATCGTTCTTCATTTTTTCCGACTTCGCTCTGCCTTTCCGTTCGGCAATGAAAAACGATTGCATCTTGACAGCCTTGAACATCCTCTCTAACATTTCTTCGACACCTATAGAGATATTTACACGTGATTTCTGCAGCACGCGAATCAATAAATCCATGACTCTTGAAAATTCAATTATCTTCTACGTACGAACTATCAGCGTTACGAACAAGTTAAATTGTGAAGGTTTAGTTGACGTTCGATACTGGGACAGCAAGCATTAAGAGCGATTAGTTTGTATTTTGCTTCAAAAATACCTTTCATCGTGTTTATTAAAATATTACATGATTTTTGTTACAAGATATATCTAAACAAAACGATTTTTATAATGTCAACAATTGCAAAATAAAAATTAAGAAATCGGCCATTTCTCATTTTGTTCTACAGCAAATGTACCGATGAAAACGACTAGCTCTCGATTGTAAATTTCACTATTATCGGTACAATAAAACAGTTTCCACTGGGAATTTTTAACGAATATATTTTCATTTTGATAATAATACGTAACAGAGATCCATATTCTTAATCGACTGCCAATTCCAATATTAAATTCACAGGCCTATACACGAAAGCGTTACCAACAGTCGAACTCGACTTTGGGCACCGTGTTTACGTTCGAAAAGAATCGTATCATCGATTCGATAAATTCTATCGTGACTCTGGTTGCGTTATCAGCCTTGGTAACAACACGATTCATTGGGAGATAAAGCGGCATTCATTCCGATGACTGTCCGCGCGTGTTAGCTGCGAGATTATTGGGATTATTAGCTATCGTTCTGGCAACTGCAGTGTAAATACAGTGAAACGTTCCGCCGCGGATTCGCCTGTTGCAAAAAGCCAGTAATCGATGGCGGTACCGTTTCCTGTCATTTTGCCGCAACTCCGGAACAGAAGTCAACGGACACGCGGCGCAGAATGGATCGGCTGCGATGGCGTGTGGATCGAATCGATTTCCTGTTCCCCGTCGAAAACCTTCAATTCGGGACCGAGGTTTTGCCCGAAATTGCACCTCGGTAAGCTCCGAGAAAAAGCGGACACGGCCTCGGCACCGCTTCGGCCAGAAAAACCCGAAACGACATAACTGCGTCACGGAACAAACCGATGGCTAAAAGAATAATTTGCTCGAATATTTGCGTCGCTGATATACTAATGTGGATTTTATTTGGTTTCAAAATTTATCCAGGTCCTTGGCCTCCATCTGAAGCCTTGAATTGCTGAGGCATCTCTATAAATTTTTGTAATACATCAGTGTCGTGGGGTCTACACAAACGGTAGTCGGATTGTGCAAGTAATCGCAACAGAAATCAATTTTTAAAGTAAGAAATCAAAGTAGTATCTCACACTGTTTCAAAATTTTCCGCTCTCTGACTGCAATGTTTTGTAGTTTAAAGGAATCTATTCGCAGTTAATCTGTAAAGTCAATTCGATTTCTTTGCAAATTGATTTGGAAATACTTTACCTTTTAAGCAAAGTAATAATTTTCTGTTCGTGCAATAATTGCAATAATGCAATTTTCTGTTCTATATGGAATAAAAGTTTCACTGGATTTATAACTTTTTCTCTCGCAACAGAAAAACGATTAAATGTCAATTTGAATGAAAATTTTAAAATGAAAATTTTCAGTTGCATTCAAGCCCTGCACGAGAATCTCGAAGCAGAGCGCTGAAAATCCGTATTTGCATAAACAGCCGCCATCGATTGCGAATCTTATAGTTAGCAGGGGTTTCTTGTTTCGTGACACGAAATTGGTTCGAATGTTCAATTTCGACGATACTATCGAACCTTCGCTGGCGAAAGAAAAAAGTTCGCAGACATAAACGCCGGCTGGTTAAGGATCATTTGTTCCTTTACTGCCTGATAAATAAACCGTTAAGCACCGCGGAAAAGAAAGCTGCGTCCCCGCAAGAGTCGACCGCCGTTACGATTACAGCTTGCGGTCGATGCGATTCTTTGAAGCCGTGGACCAGATCAAAGTACCTCTGTCTCAGCGCGAAGAGACATCTGTTCCCCAGCGAGCTTCTCTCCGCTTGTCGCATGAGAAATTTATTTTTTTCACCAGCGTTGAATCGCTGCCAACAGTATTAATGAATCTTAACTGCCTGTCAGCTGTCGGCGGGATTACTGGACGGCGATAAAACCGCTCGAATCTCCGCAGGAATAGACGCGCGCGACCGGAGCTCTCTTTGAGATCTGAAGATCTATGGTCGTGGTGGGGTGGTCTACAGATTGACGACTCTCTAGATTTACACCCTGGGAATGATTTTTCGAGGCAAATACTGATGTAGAAAATAATAGAAAATTCGATGCTAGAATACAGCTCCTTTTTTCTAATAGGCTTCTAATTCTAGGCTTCTCCATTGCTTTTGATTTTTAAGCATTTGACGTAGACCTACACAGAATAGATCTATCTTGGAAGCCTTGTCAATTTTGATATTGATATGACATTATTGCTCTCAATTTGTAAATAACCGTAGTACTCCAAAGTACGAACTATGGGCATCCCTTCTATTCATCTTGGAAAATCGATTTTATTGCAATCATAAAACTATTTATTCTTGTTCCCCTCATATGAAAGGATCTAAGTGAGATTTTCCAATTTCTAGAAGACCATAATAAAGTTCCAGTAGCGCAATCTTTTAAGTTTGAATTTAATAATGAATTCGATAATGACAACAGCAACGACGACGCACGATTTCACGGTTCTTCTTCAAATGCCCCGATCTTTGTATCAGTTCTTCCACCCTTACGATGTCTTCCTTCACTTTCTTCTTCTCCCTTCGTTATTTTACCATTCTCTCTCTCTCTCTCTCTCTCTCTCTCTTTCTCTCTCTCTCCTTCTCTGACTTACTCACTCTATCTTTCGGCTATGCAAGAGTTCAAGGAACTAAGCAATAAACTCAGGTCACCCGAAGCTGCCCAAACACTCTGCAGGCATTCGTCTCATTCATTCAGTATTTTACGACATATTCATCATTCCACCTCTCATACTTGGAAAAACTTTACAATTGTCTAATTTGTGTAAGTGATCTGAGCGGATACGTTTTGGCGATCTCAATTTCTACCTTATTGACTGGTTCGCGTCACCGTTCAGAAGTCTTTTTGTCGAAAAGCTACCGTACAAATCTCGCACCAGGAAGAAAGAAAAAATCCACCATGCCCGCGAGAGGGGATAATGATCACGAAGGCAGAGAGGAATATTCTTTCGACCGGCTTAACACCCAACGCCACGTCGTGTATTTAAAATGCAAATCCCCCGCGCCAATAAATCTTTCGCTCGCGATTTGAACCGTTTGATAGGCTGGCTCTTCGACTTTCTTTTGCAACGATACACCCTCGAATCGTTTATTATTTACCTGGAGGCGTTGAAGTTTCAAGGGGTCTCCTTTGAAAATGATTGATGTACAGGTTTCTGCGTACTGCGAGTGTGGACGATTTTCAGAAAAGCCCCGCCAACAGCAACCGAAGATCTTGGTGCCAAAGCTTCCGGCAGCTTTGCACTTCTCAGTAGATTTTGTGCTGTAACATGTTTTGAAAGAACTACTTCTGTGAAAAGCACATTTAACGTTTTGTATATAAATATCGATCACTCGTGTTATAAAATCTTTTTAGATGTATTTTTAAATCTGTATCATTCAAGGGAGTGTGAAAAGAATCGATTTTTTCAAAGATGTACGATAGAAAATCCTCTTAATTAGTTGTTTCGCTTTTGTTTATTTATCTTTATTATTGGAAAATAATAAGTATCGAAGGTTTCGTTATATATTTTGGTTGTTCGATAAATTGCGATTACTATCGAGCCAGTGCTCTGGATATAATAAATAAATAACAGACACTTCTGACTGTATTGTAAGCAACCAGTGCGAGCCGTCTGCTGTCCAACCGCGTGTCCAAATCTTGACAGTGTCGAGAGCAAAATCGACGGAGCCGGGACAAAAAGCCCACGTCCCCTGGATCAGCGTTCAAATAAAAGAAAGGTCAGGCGTGATTTGGTTCCCTCGTCCTCGACGACCTTTCCGCAATGGTATACACCGATGACGTCACTGTGGTTGCACACAGCTCGTGGCTAAAATGCAAACAGGTCGAGCACACAGTGTGTCGCGGGGCTCGGCAGTCGGTCGCGCCAAATCTGGCTGCGATACTGGCGTACACGGGGACGGACAAGTTGCTTCGTTGCTTGTAGCCTTTACGACGTGTAAATCACAAATGTGCGACGCAAAGGATCCCCCGAGACGCGGCCGAGCTATTAAAGTGTCCCCGAAGATTTTACGACAGCCGGGGAATTCTTTCGGGGTCTCGGTACATTGAATCGAACGAGCCCACGGCTCTTTAATTTTCGGGACCAGTTTACGCCTGCGAATTTCCACGTCGGGTCTGTTCGAAATCTCTTCTGGAAATCGCATCGTGATAACGCGGTTCCGAATGACGATAGCACGCGGTCCCCGATTCGCAATCCTCGCGAAACTGTCGGATAAATCGCAGTAAACAAAGGGCCAACCGACACGGGGACATCGAGCCGAGAACATCTAAATGCAGCGGGCGCAAAAACCGATAAGGAAGGTAATAACGGTGCGAAGTTTACAACGCGGATCTTCTCGAGTTACCACATCCTTGCTCTTTGATCTCTAACGACTCGCCTAGCGAAAACCAGACGGTTTTTAAATGAAAAATCACCGTTCTGACGAATGGTTCGAGGACGGCTGTTAAATGCTAATGCTCGGACTTGTTTAAAAGCGTCGCAGATCTTCCGAAAAATGATTCTGATGGTGTCAAGAAAAAAAGAGAAGCTCCAAGGGGGACAGGGACAGTTCGAATCGGATTGGCCGAACGGTCGCTGCAATTTCGATGGGCGAGGCTGTAGATGGAAGAAGATTCGACGATTTTAATCTGTTCTGATGTATACCTCTTGTAAGCCCCCGGTCCTCTTGATGCGTTCACCTCTTCTCTTTTTTTTTCTTTTTCTCTCTCTCTCTCTCATTCACTCTTTCTCTCTTCCTCTCTTTTCTCTCCTCTCTCTCTTTCTCTCTCTCTCTCTCTCACTCTCTCTTGCTCTTGTTCTTCCTGTTTCTCTTTCGTCTCGTTTCGCTGTGCTTCTTTTGCTCGTGCCTTCCTTCCGAATGCTATTACGTGCAACGGCTACCGCGGGGAACACAACTACCGATCGGCTCCACCCAGGAGACGACGAATGAGGAGGAACTTACAATTAGGCAATTTAAATCAACCCGTTCCCGATCGACCCGGGCATCGCGCTGAATTGCCCCGGCCCCCGTATTAATTTCATGAAACGTGTAACGAAAAAATCGTTGCTGTCGTAATATTGATTTATTTCACGAAATTGGGTTCGTTCGAGTCTTAGGGATTAAGGGGACTCAGAGTTTTGTAGCGACGGCGATCTGCGCTCCGAGTTGAATGAAGAGTAAATAAAATTCTGAGAAAAGGGAAGACGCAAGACTTGCAAAATGTAATAGATTTAGGAGGAGCAATTTAGCATTCTCACGTGGAATGCTATGAACGGACATTTGAAACGGCCGAAGTCAGCTTGAAATTTGCCTCTCGCCACTAATGGACCCGCTGCATGTTAAGGACCTTGGTATGACCACAAAGACCTATAAGGAGAGGTCCCCTAAGAGACCTTATAAGCTCATCGAATTATCTTGCTGGGTCGTCCTTGCAGAGGCCTCTAAACAGGACCTCTTTGAGACAGTTGAAGGTAGAATTCTAAAAAGATCTCGTAAGAAACTTAAAATATTTTTGCTAGGTGTTCGAAGATCTTTGTATGGATCCGTATCGGGCCCCTGAAGCAAAGCATTGGGCCCCTTTTGTAGCAAAGATTTCCTGATAAAACACATCAGCTATATTATCCAAAGGATAAAAGTAAAGACAACTTTCGAATGATTCTTAACTCCTTATAAATAGATCCTTAAAAAGAGACTGTCAAGAGACTCCAAAAGAGATCCTCCGAGTTCAAAGAACTTTGACTAACACAACTCCATACAATTTACACTTTATAGAATTTTTTCATCCCTTTAGATCCAAGAAGTATGATTTAATAAATCAAGATCTAGTAAGTCGGTACAGTATAAAAATATGTACTCACAAAGACAATTATGGAGATTATAAATGTTTAAAAACGGTGATATGAAAATGATAAACAATTGCTTCATATTAATAGTATCAATTATACTATAACAATACCAATAACAATTACATTATAATAGTACCAATTTGTAATCTTGCATTCCGATTGTCATATTCTTTAATATTTCGTCCTCCGTTCGCAATTATATTATGAAGACCAGCTCGCATACGTGAACCTGCCAAACAAAGGCTCAAAATCGTACTCGATCCATCCGTGCAAATTACTGTGCCGAAAATACATATTTAACGAACGATCCTGTCACCGCATAAAAAGATAATTTTTGTGCCAATTGGACCTGGCAGCGTCTCGCCGCCACAAAAGCAACGTGGACGAGGATAGGATCTTGACATCCAGCGATTGGCAAGTTGCCTCGATGCTGCCTCGGAGTCCGAACCTTAGAGGAGGACGCTGAAGCGGTACACACGCAGGTTCATAGTCCCAGTGAAAAAGAACCGGTGCGCATTATGCTCCCTGACACACGTGCACGTGCACGCTGAAAAGTCGAATGCGCTCGGCGTGGTACTATGCCTTCGGTTCATCTGCACATTACTACACTCTATACGGCAGGCGTCCTGAACTGGTGGCCCGCGGGACATTTCTCCTCTTTCGCTGCTACGTTCAACGGTCCCCTCCACATCTACTAGAATCGAACGATCGCAGTAGTCGTAAATGCACGTATTTATACGAATGTAGATACGAGTGATGAAGGAGGAGTTGGTCTCTGCTGCGATCGTTGGACTCTAGTAGATGTGGAGGGGACCGTTGAACGTAGCAGCGAAAGAGGAGAAATGTCCCGCAGGCCACCAGTTCAGCGTGCCTGCTATACTATACGGTATAGTAGGAGCCAGCTAACCAAAGGAACCAGAAAAGGAGGGAAAGAGAAAGAGTGGGACTGGCGGAGAGTGCGCGTGGTTTTGCCCCTTTTGCCAGTTCTGCCTTTTTTTCGTGCCCTCTTCTTCCCTCTTCCAGCTCCTTTATCTCTTCTGCCACGGTCCAGGGACGTAGCGACCGAATATCGGGGTCCGAGGAGACGTTTACGATTGTTGCGGTTCATCGACTCCTGTTCTTTCACGTTCCGCAACAATGCGTGCACGCTCCGCGCTACCTCGCTGCTTTTTGCCTGCTGCAGCACGGGTGTCGGAGCCGATTACATTTTTCCCGGATTTCACGCTCACGCCTCTGGCCTGTTAACCACCGCCGAGTTAATTGGCCGGGGCTTTTCCCGTCAACGTCACCAATACCGCGGACGGAAAGCCAGCGGAGGACACTCAGCTGATCGATCGAGTTACGAGGAAGTTGGCGCGGATGCTGCGGTTACGGAAACAAAACGAAACTCGCGGTCGATCGGCTCTCTCTATATATAGAGGACGAGTCTTCTGCGATTCATCAAATTTCTGAGCAAGTGTTCAGCCATTGCGGAAATAAAATTTGCGCGTTGCTTGACTCTTGACGGTCGGATTCAGAAGTCGGAGTGAGAGATGGGATAAACATAATATAGTGAAGATGAAATTTGTGAATTTGACACGGTCCATTTCTGGGTACTTTTTTTACATTTTATGAAGTTGCAGGGGCCATTAATGCATAAGGGTCGACTGTGCAGTTCCACGTACTGTTCCGTTGTGAAAGCACGAACGATAGATATAAACATTTCGCTTTCCTTTACGATAGTAATGATGGCAAAAAAGTTCTTATCATGCAAAGGGTAAAATAAATTGTAGGGTAAATGATGCATGGAAAGCATTTTAAAATTGTTATTGGCCTGTCGCCAACATCTGAATTATTTACTTAGACTTGAAAATTCAGTTTTACCGTAAGCTATTATATCTTCCTAATTTTTGTTAGGATTTTCAAGATGTAAGGATGTTGTAAAAGTAATTGCTTTCATACAACTTGTAGAACTTGTATAAAACAAGGTACTTGTATAAAAGGTTCGTGGTTGACAGTTAAAGCATTAAGGAAATATATTTTGTCACTCAAATAGAATGAAATGAAACATTTTACCATACATAAATGCAGAAGAAAGTTAAATGTATGTCATCCCGACGAACACGTGAAAGTTGATCAAGTTTGCAATGGATGTCCTACATTAACCCTTTGTATTCGAGCGAAGACTCTGAGACACCATTTGAACCTGTTACATCACGTTCTAAAATAATTTTTACATCATCCTCGCGTTAAAAATCTTTTAAATATAAAGATTTGTAACCCTTTGCAATTCAAGCTATTTGAATTGTAAATCCAAAATAGTTTTTCTAATCTACATTATTTACATTTTGCTTCATAATGCATTTTATTTATATGAAATTGTATCTTATGACTCACACAACAGTTATACTTTTATCCTTTTTTTTTAAATACGTGTAACTGTTGTATGAGATATCTTTTTTAAACAACTACCCTAAAAGAAACTATTCAATTAGATCAGAATGATCGTCAAATAAAAAATTTTGAGAAGGTACAGGTACTGCACCGAAAAGGATTATTTCCCCATGACACCGAATCGAGAATATCTAGCAGTTCCCTGTTAAATGGAGATAAAGATCCCGGAATTAGAAGACGACTAAATTCCCGGTTCCCCCAAAAACGATCGATCTAATCCGGCCGAGGCCGCGTGTATGAGGCACGAAAGTCTCCACCTTACATCCCTGAGGTCCCCTCTTCGTTTGGCCGGTCTCTTCTTCTCGGTGCCCCTCTCGACCTCCCTCGGGCCCCACCGGTCCCCACTGGCAAGCCGCAGAGGATCGACTCTTCTTCGTCTTTTTCCAGCACGGCTGTTCGGTCGGTTTGCTCGCTTTGCGCGGCGTCACGGCTACTTTTGTTGCGCCTCTCTTTCCTCCTTCTTTTTCCCTCGTTCCCTCCTTCCCTGTTCCACCCTCTATCCTTCTATCTTCGGCCGTTCGTGTCCTCTTTCCTCCCGTCGAACCCGCTGCCGCTCTACGGTGCCCCTCCATCACGGTTCCCCATCGCGGAGGAAGAGGCCCTCGCGGTTCTCTTTCTTTTTTCCTCTACTATCTCCCCCCCCCCCCCCCCTCTCTCTCTCTCTCTATCTCTCGGCTTTCCTCCCTCTCTTTCTCCCTCCTTTTCTCTTCTCTTCTGCCCACACCAGTTGCTCCTTTTGTTTCCACTGAGTAAGTGAGTCAGTGAGCGAGCGAGAGGGAACAGACAACGATCGGAGGAGGATCGAAAGCTGAAGAGAGCGACGATGATCGTATGAAGAGAAAAAGAGAGGAGGAGATACGCTCGCCGAGAGAGGAGAGACAGCGAAGCGTGTCTCGACACGCGAGATGCAGGATCGAATTCGACCCTCGGATCCGGATCCACGAAACTCTCGATCTCTTGGATCACTCGCGAGTCCCGCGTCCCTGACTACCTTCCTCCCCGGTTTTCGAGAAATTTGACGGCCGACGCTGCAAGCCACCTTCTTTTCAAGGACATCGGATTTCGAAATCGAAAAGCCAGATCACAAGAGCCATCATGAGTAATTCACGAGAAAATAAGTTAACTTGCAGAAAAATTTGGCTCTTGATTTTTTAAACGATCGTCGTTACTTTCGATCAGATTCGATTCGGCATTGTAAACATTAATATTCTGCGGTAATAGAGCGGTGGTGCCGATGACATTGAATGTGAATCTTTATGATAATAATTCTTGCATCGGTTAGGATCATATCTTTTTTTAAGGTTCCAACGATTGTATCGGACGATGTTGGGAATGACTATAGGTGATAATCCAATGAGGCAAGGGATAAGCTGCAGAAAGGAGAATGAGACTTGTCGTCTCAGTATAATGTTTCTAATTAAATCACGGAGAGAATACAATGTTAGATGCTGCTTGGTCAGCATCCAGTTGGTTAATGCTTCCCAAGGTTGCATCATTTTTATTATTATATTACTCTTTAGACAAGTTCAAATGCAAAGTCCAGAGTTCGAAAAGAAACAACACAGAAATCCACTTATAATCCAGCGTGAAGACTTGCGTGATGGTGTAGATTCCAACTTGCAGAATGGAGATACCGAACCAGCATCAACTGCATATTTATTAATCTTTTTTTCTTATTCTTATTTTAGCAAGCGGTACTACGTGTATGTTTATTATATTCCTAGTATGTACTATGTATAGATTTATTATATACACTGCACTATACTTTTCTTCTTCTTTTTACTTTTTTATTACATATATTTTTATTCTTATAAAAATAAACTCGAAAATGAACAAGCGCACCAGTCGAACCAATGAACGTCACGATATAGAATAACGAGTCCCCACAAATCTGCAACTTGATCGCTGCCAAACTGAGCAGTATGAATCGTCGAAAGCAGAACGCTCCAGCTCGGTGCGTTCGAGCCACAATTTGCATCTCCTGGCGGAGTGTCTGCGCTGGCGGGTTCGTATAAATATTTAATGGAACCGTTTCAACGTCTATCAACCTTGTAAAAAAAAAGGATCATTTACATGGTGTGTCGCGCCTGGACCACAAGGTTGTTCAACTTCCTTACATGCAATATTTTCTAATCGCAAATTGCCCCTCGTTAGATACTGTAATCGCGGCTTAGACTGTCTGTCGCAAACTTTCGTTCGATGATAGGAGAACCGCCAATCACAACGGAGGTGATAGCGAATTTCACGAGGAAATTCTGTTCGCCGCAGTGGTCCCATAAGACCAGATTCCTGCGGTCGAGCTTCTTTTCTCGCGCGGCGCTATCGGCACGAGGCGTCATGTAAAGCGGTCC
This sequence comes from Augochlora pura, assembly GCF_028453695.1. Taxonomy (NCBI): domain Eukaryota; kingdom Metazoa; phylum Arthropoda; class Insecta; order Hymenoptera; family Halictidae; genus Augochlora; species Augochlora pura. The sequence goes on along the minus strand of NC_135781.1, from coordinate 10,701,115 downwards.
GATATGAGCAAGAACTTAATCAGCTCCCACCGCTCAACATAGTAGACCTTGGACACCCCATATATTGTCACAGGCAATTATTTTACAGGTTTGCAGAATCTGCGGGACATATAATTGTAAGAGAACTTTGAAACTTTTTCCACTTTTTTCTAATCAGCATTTCTCACTGAAAATACATTGAATGATAGCTCGCATACATTGTTAACTGCGCACAAATTTCCAATAACATCTTTCCATCCGTGACACTTTCAAAAATCATGTCAAACGAAAATTATATGTTACATGTTTATGTGATTACGGTAATCAGAAAACTTTTACTATTTTATGCATCTTTTGTTCGTGACAGGTATGCTAGTTACGTTCTTAAAAATTCAGTAAAACGAAAGTATGTGAGAAATACAAAAACTTGAAAACGATCTATAGATATTCTTCATCTACCTATTTCTATCACATTGTCTAACCTGCGTGGCTTACTTATCATCGCCAAGGCTAATCGACCAAGGCCAAGACACACATAAACACTTCAGCCAATAAAACTCGCATAAAAGTAAATTTGAAAAAGCAGTACAGGTCGTTACGATAAATTGATCACCTTGTGATTTAAAAAATCGTCAATCGTCGGATTAAAAATAATTACCGGATTGGTTGTTGGATCCGTAACAGCCAATGAAATTTGAAGTGTGGCTCGTGCGAGGCCAGTTCGATGAAGCCGTAAAAGCGTCGGATAATCGCGTAGATATGTTCGCGAATGCGAAGTGAGACAGAGAGAAGGGGGATAGAGATAGAGAGAGAGAGAGAGAGAGAGAGAGAGAGAAAGAGAGAAAAGTTGACAGTGGGAAAGGAGAATCTAGGAGAAAGGAAGGGCGGCTTATTGAACGCGTTGGAAACGGCGTGCTTTCCATGGGCAAACGAGTCCTCCCAGACAGATGCAGGCTGTATCATGGGCAGAATGCACTCGTAATTCTGCGGTGACCATTAATGTCGCCGGCGCCGGCCGCGAATGCGGTTCTGTATACGCGGTCTTCTGCATACGCGCCTTTTCCGCGTTTTTACAAGAGTCCGAAGACCGTTTGTCTCTGCCCCTCGGCCCACATCTGGCCCCTTTCGCCCCCACCCCCCGACCCCCTGCCCCCCGAGACCTTCGAGAGCTCCGAGGATAATGCCGCGAGCGAGAACGCGAAACACAATCTGTATCGATAAAATTAAATATTAAGTGGCACCGTCCGCTCGTCCAGGGACACGCGTACCTCGCGTGTGGGCAACGCTACGGGGTTTTATCGGTTTTACGGTTGAAATGAGAGATAAGTGGCTCGGTACGCGAATAATTTTCTCTCACCATCGGCTGCAATTTTTCTCCGCGCCCTACGCTTGTTCTCGACATTGTCGATTCCCTTCTCGGATCGGCGAGGATCGAGCAGGAATCCGCACGTACCGACGGGAAAGATTCGTGCAATAATCGCAAATACAAGGCTTGATCGGCTTCGCGCTCGTTCTTTTTCTCGATTCCACGTAAGTGGCCACGTATCGCGTGTAGATCAAAAACGCTCAATACCCTCGCGCCGTAAATTGCGTTGCCAATTTCGCTGTCAATTTATGCCCTGCCAGATCGGCTCGTAAGCCGGTACTGATTGGCTTGGCAAATAACGACACGGGTGCAGATCGACAACGACGGTCCCGATCGAATCGGAGGAATACGAAACTGTTCGCGGATACGTCCGAGTCTTCTCGGCTGGCTGTACCAAAGGAAATTGCATCGCCTAGTTCCGCGACTATCGCGCGTGGTCATCTCTTCACACGCACGGTCTCTCGCTACACGCCCCACTAAAAATGTCAGCCGTACTCAGACGCGGTTATCTGTCGTCAGCATTGTGCGGATGGCAACGATCTATCCTGCCCGCGACCTATGCTACGCTCGAACGCAGCACAACCGACCGCAGATTTCTCTTTCTTGCGCCGTGTTTGTTGCCAACTGGATTTCCAGCCCGTCCGAGTGCCGAGCGCTGCCGCCGGGCACATTGGGACTTAATTGTCGACGGCAATTAGTTGAATTACTGGCCGATGCCTCGGTTACCGGAAGCCCGACGCATGCGGGTCGCTGGCGACCATACAAATTCAGGCGATTTCCTTACCGATGAAATTTTGCAACCCTATTTCTTATCGACTTGTCTTGAAATGAATTGTGGACGCGTTAGCATCATGTTTAGATTTTACAATGAGTCACATTTTTCTTTCCTGTAAGCATTTAACAAGTCTTAAAAATTAATGTTTCAGACCAGATGAAAAATTGTGTTACTGGTGTACGACTAACATCGTAGTCGGAGTGTTATAACTGGATTGAAGATTTTTATGCAAAATGTTTATTAGGTATGTATATATTATTATTTATGTATTTGATACATGATATTGTTTTCGTTCATGTTGTGAGGTAGAACGCTGTAACGTAACTTAAACGTTGTAGGTCAGGGGAATTATTTTGGATTTAGAGTCAAAATGGTTGCGAGTGCAAGAGGATAAACTTTCTACTGCTGCAACTGCATCCACCCGTTCCCATCGTAAAAGTCAGCGCTCTAGTCGTAACAGCAGAAACGGGAAGTAATAATTATTGTCCGAAACAGCAATCCCAAAAGTACTGGAGTTGCGACTTAAAAATTGAATAATTCATATCACAGAGACGATTACTGTTGAAAAATTGAAACCAAAGGGCGACCTGACATGTTCGTGGCCCTCGGGATTGGAGGAGCCATTACTCTCGGACTCTCAGATGCGCGTTCCCCTGACAAAATTATCGCAGTGACTCGTCAACATTGTAGGCAGCCGAGGAAGTATTAAGTGCACCCTGCTCGGTGAGCCGAGTACCCAGCAATTGGCGAACGTGATTGGTCGGTGCATAATACTTGTGCTGCAATGTTGACTACACCGGGATAATTTTTCCGAAGGAACACAGCTCGAGACTCCCTTACGTCACTAACGGATAATCATAGCTCCCACGTGAACTAAAAACTTCATGGCCGGTAACCGCGATAAAAACCCATCGGCGAAATCGAATTCGACGTGGATAACTGCGAGCGAATGATAATTTCTGATAGAAGGATAAAATCAACGAGGTAAATTAGTCGTCGCGGGTCGCGCGCCGGGGGAATCGACCGATGCAGATGCATCCACCGCAGGTCGGTTTTTGCCGGTTGTTGCGTATCGTTTCGGACAAACTGCAGCATGCGAGCGTGACGCAGCGGGGTCAACACTCAATCGGTACAACGGGAGCCGAGCGTGTACGAGGAACGGACAAAGAAAGAAAGAGAGAGAACAGAGGAACGGTGCGGAGAGACGAGACGGGAGGAGAGGAGATACAAGAGTGCTACTGGTACTCCGTGGGTGCCGGAGGGAGAGGAACGCGAGAAGATGGAGGAGGACGAAGGCAAAGTGGGCTGGAGTATTTCTACGGAGCAAGGGGAAAATTGATGGCACGGTCGCGGACGGTTCTGTTGCTTTTATGAGGCAAAAGCTACCCCGACGGCCCTCCGATCGTTTCTCCTTCTCCCCCTCCCCCCTCCCCCTTCCCCCCTTAGCCTTTCTCGCTTTCTTTTTTAATCCTTTTGTGAAACAACGATGAAAGTTACGATCGCAATTTTTGAAGAGGGCCTTGCTCGTTCACGTATCTCCGGAAAGGCTGACGCCTGTGCCGAATCGCGTGAGCGGCCACGAATCACGGAGGAAGTGTTACAATGCGACGTGCAATTTGTAACAGGGTTCGCGAGCAGGGTCACAAAGAGTCGTTAATGTGATACCGAGCTCCGCATTTACTGCGTCACGATCCACGTATCGAAGTCCTGGACGGAACTGATCACAATGGCCGGCCGATTGGACGAGATTGCGATCTATGGACGCCTAGGCCTCCGATGGGCCCACCGATCCTCCATGAATTCGTGACCCTTGCGTTATTTCAGAGACTTTACATTACCATGGGTCACTTATTTCACCGTTCCTCTATTATATTTAGATGATGCAATAATGACAATTGTAAAACTTATCTCTCTAAAGTAGCTCCAGGTGCTGATGATTATACTACTAATAAAACGCCAAGTTTTATTTAATCCTGATGCGTTTTTCGGGTTCTCTCCAAACAACTCACGTTTTTATTCCTCAACAAATTATTTATCATAATTTTTAAGAATCTACAATTTACAGCCAAGAACTTTTTAATGAATTATTGAATGGGAAATAACAATTATAGTCGTGTACCAACAATTGATGTCCAGTAACACAGGTTAATAATTTCGTTAGGATTATGATGTAAAAAAAAAATTTTAAGATTCCTCTTAAGATAACATAAGTAAGAATAAAGTATTAGATATTATCATCATTGATCGTTCATCCGTTCATTCATTCAAAAATGGTTCTCGAGAACAGCTTGGGGAGTTGTACCTAGGGAACGTTTATATTGGAGCTTCGATAAAAGTTAATAAGCGCTAATAAGAATAAATGAACTGCCACTATAAAACAATATTCTTCTTGTTATGGTGCTGAATATGCGATTCAACCAGAGACCTGCAGCAGACTCAAATGCTGTATCTATTTCGTAAGTTTTAATATTTTATCTAAAGGATTGATTACTATTTGGTAAATGAAAGCGTTCGAGTTTCTGGTGAATAATTTAAGGTAAACTATTCGAATGAAATCGATTGAATTTTCAGATTTGCTGGTTGGGCCCAACTTTAGAAGGTTCGCAATACGCTGACCGATCAGTTCGGGGCATTCGGGGCACCGGTCATTTCGCGTTCTCTCTCGTGTGACTCTCCGGCGAGCTTCGGCGATGTCTTATCAGGTCGTATCTTGTATAAACACGTTCCACCTGGTCTCAGACCGTCACGACCCACGCCATTTTCTACTGTCGCTGCCCACGTTGTTTCGTAACTTTCCACGAGACCACTTTATCATGTGCTCCACCGGACCCCCCTCTCTCTCTCTCTCTCTCTCTTTCTTTCTTTCTCTTTCTTTCTCGCTCTCCTTCTCGCGTTGCTCGTTGTTCCTGGGCATCGATAGCCGCAGAATCGCGTGATTGATTGTCCGCGCGTCCCTCCAAGCGGAATATACCGGCCTAATGGCGTTAATGATTTACTGATCGATGCACTGCGCGGCCAACAAGGAAAACTCGAGTCGCGATTAATCAGCCAGGTTGATTTTGAGCGGCTGTCTTGCCGGGCTGAATTTTTACCCGCGATTGTGCCTAGCAGATACAAAGGTCGAATGAGGCTTGACCTGTAAAGGTCGAGAAGAGAATGATGAAGGGAATCGATGGTGTTTGGAGCTAAGATAGAGGTCCTCAAAGTGATTAGTAGAATCTTTAACCGCGATTCTTTATCCTTCGCCTAAAATACAAACACTTTCGTGTAAAAAAAAAAGGGGAATAGAAGTGTGTCAAGGTGTCAAGAGCTAATGAAAAGGTCCTCCAATTGATTAGCTGGACGATTAAGAACGACTCCTATTTTTCTCGCGCAGCAAATTTTTGTCCGCGGCTATACCTAGTGAATACAAAAGATGATAGTGTCTAATGGCTAGCAGCGCCTTTAAGGGCGACTTCTTGTTTTCATCCTGCACAGAATACTTCCCCCGGCTATTGATTCCAGTAGATCTTAGTGCCTAATCAATTTTGTACGTTCAGGTGATTGAAAACAAGAATGAACAATATCTTGAGTCAGAGAAGATATCCTGCAGTTAATCATGAGGATTCTTGAGAAGAATCTGTCGTATTTATCCGAGGGAATTTTTGTCAGCGACTATACATATAGCGAGCACAAGGACCGGACGAATTTAGTGCGAGAAAAAACGAGCGAATGGAAACGCGAGAGGGAGTAATCGGTGTCCGGAGCTAGAGAAGAGGCCCGCCAGGTGATTAGCAGGACCTTTAAGGACGATCGAATTACTTGGAGCGCGGAATTCCCCGTACGGGACGATTTGTAGCAGTAATCCGGGCTTACGGTTCCCGGTGCCTGGATGCGCTTTAATATGATTTAAACCTACCACCGTGTTGGCTACCGTGTTACGATCGCCGGGGCCTCTTACCGGCTCTTTACAACACGGACCTTCCAGAGAGGCGAGTCCTTGAGGAGGAGAGGCCCTGAGGAGGAGCGGATCCGGCGATGAAGCGAGACAGCGACACACGCACGGCGTGCGTGCAACGCAAGAAAGTGGCGTAAAATACGTAGGCAAGGTACCGGTTTTTTTCCGGGGCCCACTACTGTTCTCCTCTTTGAATTTTAAATCTGCCCCGGCTACCGAATGCAATTAAGCCGCATTCACCCGGTCGACAACAAAAAAATCTGCGTGCGACAAGATTAAATTGCATCGAGCGCCGGCGAACTCGTGGGTGCCTTCAACGCCTAGCCATATAATTATTCGTCGATCGCCGCTCTCGCACCGAATGCTCATCTGCTTTCGAACCACCCGGTACAAGCGCCGCGATCCAGAAAACCGAGCAAGGATCCTGCGGAGATCGCTGCTGAATTTTTCAGAATGTCCGAAGCCCTTGATCCACATCGTCGCAGAACGGAAAACGCGTTTATCTCCGCACATGTTTGCGCTTTGCAAATTCAGCCGTGCTCACGTGCTGCAACGACGAATATGTGATACAGCGCACCTCGAGCACTGGAAAGCCCTTTGTTTCCTTCTGTGTCTTTTGCTTTTTATCTTCCTCCAATCCGCTCCTTCTTCGTCGTCGTCGTCGTCGTCTTCCAGCCAGCGACAAGCGCGATCGCTTTGAAGTAGCCGCCGTGGAAAGGTGCGCGGGGCGACGGAACCACGAGGTACTTCGCTGCGGTAAAAGTGACAAGGCCCCGGCAATTATAACGGGTGGCAGAAAAAAGCAGCGACCTTGTATCTCTTTCTTTCGACGACGCGCGCCGGACGGGGATGCTATGCGCCTTGCCAATTAAATTCAAACTAATTCGAATCCAAGCCCATTGTTGCAACTGTTTGAAAATGGATGGTCCTGAAGCTAGTTAGTAAGGACCTGATTTTTCTTTTCAATTTGGAAAATTCTACACTCTTAGAAGCTTCCGTTTATAAAGCGAAATTTTGTTCGTTTACTGTCCTTTACTACCAGACACCGATAGGCTCTTGATACCATATACATATAATATAATATGAAGACTCCAATTTTGCTTTATGCAAGTTTAATTTTTCATAGCTTATTTTGTAAACATTGAAAGCAAAGAGTATTTTTAAAAGTTAAGTTTTTTTAAAACTTAGACTATAATTATCCAACCATTTTTGCTTACAGAATCATCGGGTCACCATTCGGGTTTGTTTGAAATAAACAAACTATAAACAAAATCGGCTTAACGTTTAACTCGTGCTGGTTGGTTGTACAGACTATAAACTGGGTGAAAGGGTTCCGAAAAACCCAAACTATAATGGCTGGAAAATTTGAATTTTGACTCGCGTGACGATCACTATCTTTGATTATCCTGATGGAGCATAATCTAAGACGATTCCGCCAATTACACATACTCATCCTGGATTAAGTTCCGTTGGGAGTCATTGTTTATTGGTGTGTCCAGTCACGAATGGGTCTCATGTGCACGGCTAATGAAATGTATTTCGAATAACCCGCTGCGTGCCCGACTGGCGAACGCGTATCTGTTGCATGCGGTAAAAATAGAGGACACCCGAGCCTGCAATTTATTCTCAATGCACGCCTGTGCGACCGGTAATTTCAATTACAGTACGTCCGATGAGACTGATACAAATTTTTGCAGTTCGCGGAAATTCAAACTTGTTCCGAGCAAATTACATATATAAGTTGGTCGTTGATAGTGCGCTTAATTATGAGAAGTCGAGGAAGGGGGATGATTTTTATTTTTACTTTAGGATCCATATATGAGCTTCAAACATATTTGAGGTCTGGAAAAATTAACATAAAGGTAATTAAATGTACATATTAAACATCTAACTGTGCCGTTAATTATTGAATCTTCGCAATTTATAAAATGATTTATAAATGTATGACGACATTGATCCACGTCAAATACTTAGGGTCTGAACAGACACACTACATTTTATGGGCTTTTCTGTTTGACCTTCTTAGGGCTCTAGAGCCCTCTTACTATTTCGTGTTACACTCCGCATTACCGATAGTTTACGAAAACCGAGCAAGTTAGCAAGAATCGAATGTACTGTATATTTCATTTCTACTTCGAGTGCTGAATATTATTTGGAAGCAATAATGTATACAACATGAACATTTAAATTGTGAAAATGATATTTATGAAACATGTGTTACAGAATTACAATATAAAGTGTAATTATTTTCCTGGTTAGTTGAGCAATTATTTCTTCTAATTACAAAAATGTTCTAAATATTAAATGTTAAGAAACAATCAATTTATTAACGCAAAAATTTCTCGAGTTATTTCTGCTCGAAAAATTATTCCACATCTCTGATTCTATCAATTATTGTCACTAACATATTAAATGTAAAAATAGTCAAGAGAATGCTTGATCATATTTCTAACTAACGGAATTGTTATAAATATGGAGATGTCAGAAATAATAAATTTACTAGTGAAAGTAAATTAAAAAAAAATCATTGTTGACGGTTACTTTCACGCAAACGTTCAGCGGAATGTTATTGTTCAATTAGTCAGCGCGTCCTTGTCGGTGTAAGTAGTCGTATTTTGTAAAGCGCTCCTCGCAAATATTCTGGCGCAGTGCTCTGATCCAGGGCGGACCTCCAAGGATTACTGCTGACCCTTGGTCCACCCTGTAGTCATTAGTAACCATCGTAGTGATCAGTAATGGTCATTCTAACGGTCATCAGTGGTTATTCAAGTGGTTATCAGTGGTCATTCAAGGTGGTTATCAGTGGTCACTCAAATGGTTCTCAGTGCTCATTCAAGTGATTACAAGGTCGTTCAAGTGGTTATCAGTGGTCATTTAAGCGGTTATTAGTGGTCGTCCTACTGATCATGTCTGGCCATTCTAGTATTCACTTCTGATCATCCTACTGATCATTTCTGGTCATTTTTGCAAATTTATGCTGCCCCATATCTGCACTTCTTGTTGCTGCTTTTTCTCTTCTGCTGCCTTCTTTTACTGTTGCTGCTGCTGCTTGCCGTGTCAACCTCTCATCAAAATGTGAGTCGCACGCTCTTTATTTATAAGTAGCATTCTCAATATTACGAGTACAGTGTCTTACGTATGTGCATTGTTAATTTTTCACTGCACTCGCTGCAATAGTAATAATATTTGTAATAGTGTAGTAGCAGTCTTTAGGCTGACTTGGCCATCCGAACGATCAGCTGTGATCAGCCATAATGAATTCCGGCTTCGTTCTGACTCCCTTTCGGGTCTCCACTCCAGCAACCTCCACGTGGTGAGACTCGGGCAATCGATGTAATTTTCAATTTCCAATCAGCTGTAAATCCGTTTGCAACTAATTCGAAATCGACAATTACATGGAGCTAATGGCTGTGACGTGGTGATGGGTACTTTTAAGTATTAAGTAGACTTTGATTTAGTGTTCGTATACATGGTGGGTGGTGGTACAATGTCTGTGGTTATTGGTTTTTTAAATATTAAATAAACTATAAATTGACAAATTATTTAAATTTCAAGACTATTATTAGACATCGAAAGGCATCATGCTCATCCTGATTTTTGAAATTAATAAAAAATTCTGAAAATTCATTCCTTGTCTATTATTTCGAACGCTACTCAGAGTATTTCAGAAACTCCTTCCGTCAGAAATTTGTCCACACACGGGCTGCAGATGTTTAGAGTGAGACAGCTTCAAGTGACCTTGGGATTATTGCTTATGGACTGTGTGAGGCATCTGCAGCCTGTGTGGCGTAATTTCTGTAGGAAGGAGTTTCCGTAATTTTCACAATCACAGTCTTTTCCCTCATTGTTTAAGAAATGTGGAAGATATTAATAACATGAAATTCACACATTTAGTTGTAAATCCACGCCATACTCGGAGGATAGTGCATGGACCTCTTATAATTTTTCGCTTCTAAGAAACCGAAGCATTGTTGGCCATCCCGCAATACATATCCCGCAGTTCCTTCTACGAGTCGACAGGCCATACGTATTAAACAAGAAATAATTATTATTGAATTATTAGTGATCAGTATTTAATGATAGTGCAGTAAAAGGGAGCGCTAGTGTAATCTGTGCTGTTTTATATACGTGGATTACAACTTCTGGATTTCAAGTTTTAGATTACAACATTTACAATTGAATGGGTGAGTTTTTCATTAATAATATTTGTGAAATTTTCGAAATTAATAGAAAATTCATAAAGTTCTTGTCCATTACTTCCAACGCGACTCAAAGCCGGAGCGCAACCCTCTCCTTCCGTCGCACCCCGGAATGAGCTGGCTTAAGCTCCTGGATCGCGCGTGTGGCAGCAGGTTGAGTCTCGCGCGTTTACCTGTCATTCACCACTGTTTTTCATTAATAACTCGTTAACAAAGCCACGGATTGCATTTTAGCATAGGAAAAGATTACTTGAAATGGCCTCAGGAACCCCTCATTCCCCGGAGTATGTATAATTTTGATACATAGGATTTGGTATATAGGACGTATTAAAATTATTGTAATTCTACCCTGTAGGGGATCCTGAGGTCATTTAGAATAACTTTTTCCGTAGCGAAAAATAGTAGACAATGAGACGTGAATGAGACGAAATGATAAACAAGGAGTGAATTTTCTGAATTTATTATTAATTAGAAAAATCTCACCACTTAATCTATCACTGATAATTCCGAGTTGTGAAGAAATCTCATGGGGCATTCTCTTTCTGCACTGCCACGGTGAGGCGTAGTATTTCGACTGCGTTGCACTTCTGAATATTCGCACTGCATGAACCCTCAAAAAATTCGAATGCTCTTTTAAGACGTTTCGTAGCTGCGTGTACAAAATCAATTGTTAATTTCCACGCGTGATGATTATCTGCAGAACTGATTATCGGAAGAAATTTTGGCCGTTCTATAATAGATAAAAAATCCATAATTACATCCAGCTAATGGCTGCGAATTTTTCAAATAACTTTTTAACCGTGTTTGTAGAATTTTTCTTTTTTTTTGAGAAATTTTAGTGTTTTACGAAACTATCATTAGACGTTTGAGATTTTAATTAAGTGTTATTTTTTCATAAATTAATAAATGCGTCCAATATGAATTCAATGTACAGAAATGAGATAAATATTTTTTCTCAAAAGATATTGTTATATTTTTGTTATATCTCGCCCGCTTTCCTTTTTTCAGGATAAAAGCCGATTTTAATTACACAAATAGATCAATAGATTAAAAAAAATCGATTTATGGTTTCATTGGATTTATATATTTAAATATCCGAACGACATAGTCACGTATTATATATAAATTAAATAAAAAAACTAAGAAAACTTGAAAATTTCCAAATTTTAGTTATTCAAATGTACATAAAATTAAAAATTGATTTTTGATCAAGTCAACGAATAACCACATAATTATTTAATAACAGTATATTAAATAAAAAATGTAGCTTAGAAGCCCGCTTTTGCATTACTTAGGATCCGTACGCATCCTAAATCTATGGCTATCTCCAACAAGTAGCAAAAATCGCTTGAACGCTTTCGTCTGAGGCATCAATAGTTTTCGTAGGCAACAATGTACGTTTAAAAATTGGCAACACTGTAAATTAGCTATCACAGTTCGCTATTGTACTAAAGCATTTTCTACAAAGTCGGTAAGTCAGATTCTAAGACAAAAAACGCATTGCATTGTCTGTATGGGCCTTATATCTGGGGATGTGTGAATCATTCAGATTGCGACACCTAGCGATTATATAAGAAATTGTAGTGTTCTGATCACTGATCGTCAGATGGCAGTGAAACCGTGTCATTTTCTAGCGGACATTGTTCGGTCGTTGGTAAAGTTTTTTGCGCAACAAAACTAATACAGAGATATGTTCTTATAGAAGCGGTTTAAAAAATGTAAACCAAAAAGAAATCGTTCAATGTTAAATCTCGCGTGATGTCTCTTACCATGACCTTTGAAATTCGGAGTAGCAAATCAGTTGTCTTCTATATGCGACTTCAACAACAGTGGAATAGGTAAGTTTCTTTTTTCTTGTAAAATATTCTTTGCTATCTTATTTCAATATTTAAAACTGTACGGTTCTGTGATTGTTTTCCACTGAATTTAAAATACCATATTGGTCTGTAAGGGCTGCTAATTTGAAGCTATAATTTCTAAATTTATTTTCTTGGTGCGTCATTCTTTTCGAATTCTAATTTAGTTAGTTGTTCGTTAGTTCTTCTGCCACATAGCGCTGCATTCGAGTATTCAAAATTAAGTAACTTGTTTGAATGGATATTTACGTTGCTTGAATTTTATTTCAATACTAATTTCATGAAGGAATAATTTTCGAGTAAAGATGGATCATGGTACAGTAGAAAAATTGCAGAAACGCAATAAAACTACGAAAGAATCGTCAATGGAAGATATTGCAACTACTATTAGTAAGCAATTATTGTTTATGACAGAATTAAAGCAGTTTGCAGATATATATTTAAGTATTATGTATTAATTTGCAATATGTGATAAGAAGTCCTTTTTTCTTGACTGAATTTCTACTAATTTACGTTAAAAAATTAAATCAAGATTATGTACTATACTTTTTTAGGTTAGTAAGCCAATCCAAATTATCATTTTTACATAGAAATATTTTTAGGTGATATAGCAGAAACGTTAGATTCCATAAATAATACTTACAGGAATCTGTTACAAGTCAACAGAGCCGTAGTTTTATATTGTTTGAATGTTGAAAGACGTACCAAGAAATTGAATATGGAAGACGTAATGACTAATTCTTCAAGCAGACATGATTCAAGTGTGCAGTCTACTTTGGAATCACAATAATTTATGTTGTAATAAGTCTATGTTCTAGGAGGGAAGGAATTATCTCAATAATTAACTCAGGTATTGGTCTTATAATAATCGATGGAAACAATGTATTTTAAATAGTTGTATTTCTTTATACCATAGAAAAAGTCTTTTAATATGTAAAAATATAATGACTCATATTCTGCAATATTGAATTAATACTTTCTCACGAATACTATAATTACATATTTAGTATTGTAATAAAATGGCACGGTCGTGGAAGGTTGAGCTGTAAACGTGTTTCTTTAATAAGCTCTTGCGAGTCTTACGATGTAGTGTACAACTTCTGAATTCTTTTAGTATTCCGGGTCATCTTTGGGTTTTCTTCTAGGATCCGCAGCATCTAATGGCACTATAACTGGTGGTTCTGTATCTGGTTTTTGTGTCCTGGTAAATCTGTAATCTGTTCCCTTTATCGGTTGAAACCATGTTCTGGATAATGGCAGTTGCTTACACCTGAAATGTATTTTTTAGTCTCAAAAATGCACACCAACTCGTGTCTTAAATATTAAATAAAAAATATGGAATGCACAACATGCTTCTCAAAGCATTAGATACTTATAGTTAAAAAAGTTCATGCTTCAATCATTCTCAATTCAATGTAGTAACGCAACAAAAAAATTTAGCAGTAGTGCATTCCTGCCAATAGAATGGTTATTATAAATTAAGTCTTTACAATTATTAACACACTGAGTGCTGTGTGTTAATCTTCGAGTCTTTCTGAATTAACACAGTACTCGGAACAAGCATTTTTCTATTAAAAATTTGTGATTGAATTTAACAACTTGGTATTACTGCTATCGAGAATATACCATGTATTTTATTTTTCCTGTTATAATTAATTTTGTACAACATATGTTAGGTAGAATAAGCGTTAGTATGATCTTTGTAACATGAATGGAATATTATGTGACTTCGTGCAACACTCAGCGTGTTAATGACAATAAATAGTTAATTTCGCAAATGAAACGAAGAAAATAACAGACGTTCAGAGTAAAGAATTAAAGATATGATGTGGTGCAGTGCGTGCAGCTTACAAGATGTGCGAGAGAGTGCAGTACAAGACAGTTGCCCAATTCCCTTAGTTGTCACTCCTATGTTTTCAGCTCACACCTGCACGAGTTCTGATCAAAGTAGAGCCCTGTAGAACATTCTTCTTCGTCCCTGCAGAGACAGATACAGCGATCTGGATCCCAAACTTTGATATCTCTATTTCGTAGACATTTCTCCTCCTCATCGACGTTGTTGCACTTGCATCCGCATTCTGACTTCACATACGATTGGTTTTCCTTGCAATGCTAAGAACGTGGAAACATTCAACATAATTTCTAATTCGTCTCAGTATAGATCATCATCTATGCTAAACGCGGATTAAGGGAACTTTCATGGAACATTGGAATTTCTTAACATGTATTATATGTAGCATGCTTCTTATTGTGTTCTTTCTTGATTTAACACGTTGACGCCGGCTTGACCCACCTGTGGGTCACACGTGTCAGACTAGACGGCGTACATTTGCTTATTTTGTTTGCATTTTACTAAATAGAAAAACACAGAAATTCAATATTATAAACTTAATACAATTATTTAATTTTTGTAAATTTCGGGAGCCGACACAGAGAAAATCGTGAATATCGACACCGGCGTCAACGTGTTAATTCAACTTACTTTAATATGTTTGTAATTTATGTTTCCGATTCTCATCGCGAATATTCGTAGAACAGACTACTACAGACTTGTACTAAGAATCTCCTTTCCCTTTCAATTTGTTTTCCGTTCTTATGAATAATATTCTGCATCATTTACTGAAAATAAGTATTGTTGTGCGAATATTTTCGAGATATCATACACGTGGGAAGAATCTCGTTTACGATCCAATTTGTCATTTCAGACCGGAAATAATATTGGAAAAAATTTTCAGGTCTGATCTTATAAAGAAATTTTGCATGCAGCAAGTATTAAAATAGTATTAACAGTGTAGTAATAGAAACAGAACATCTATAAGAGAGCACGGAATTTTTGAAACCATTAGAACGCGACGACAGCGTGTCAAGCGCGAAAGCACTCGCGAGCCGACTTGCACCGGTTTAAGAAGGAAGATGCCAATTATCGGCTGTCCTCAAATTACCTCCTCCTTGATTGTACAGTCGCACTTGCATTTCGTGTGCTCTTCCAACGGCACGATGCGATTCTCCTTGTAGGTCATCCGATTCTTGTTACCAATGGAGACGACCGTCACCTTAAAACAGTCATACCAACAATTCACAACACTCAATGCCGTACTTTCAATTTGTTGTAATAAATATCAGCAATCATTTTCCATATATTCACCTCGTAATTTCGAAGTTCCGTCGCAACCGGTTGACATGATAGCAACGCATGACTACAGCATCCCCCACACCTCTTAATTCTCGTACAAGAGGGAAAATAGAGGACGGACCTCTCCTGGTTATCTGTCAGGGAAACTGGTTGCAACTCGGGCATGCACTTGGCCGGTGTTGCTTGTATTGCGTTCGAACGTTCCTCACCATCGAAGCCTATTCTACCTGAAAGCGAATCGTTTTGTACCGAAAGAATGTAATTAGACGATTTCTCCTCTGTCCAGATTTCTCCTCTGCCTAGATTCCCCCTCGCATCCCTTTTTTATCAGTGAAGTAATTTTCGTAGTTTCGTGGGCAGATGTGGCCTTATTGGTTTCTGTCGTAAAGGCAGCGTTGCTCTTTTAGGCGAATCGAAGATGGATGAGTGCAGACAAGCGATCTCTTTCGCGAATTGCTACTTTTCGCTAGCTGATGGCCTCGTTTCCGGTTTAGAGAATCATCTATCCGAGAACGTGGTTTTGGATTGGTTCGGCAGGACGGTAAGTGGTAAGGAGAACGTTGCCGCATTCATGCTGGCACGCAACGAGGTGAACAGTAGACATGTCTTTAAGAATATAGTGCCCAAATCTGACATTGGGTACACAAGAAAATCGGCGAAACGGTGAGGGAATTTTGATTCAATTTTGGGTGACCAGATCAGACAGTTGGAAATCAGTATGTGACGATCTTAAAATGATGCAATGTATGCACATGAACCTTTTGTGGGACATTGCAAGTACTATATGCTACTGAAGAAACGATTAGCGGAGATCCTGTTTGATCATAGTCGTCCGCATTGTCACTTTGGTCAACAGCAGAATTATGCGTGCCTAACAACTAGTAGGGCTTACATTCCTTCGGTTCATATTCTTTCCAATAAAACAGATTGCGAAAATAAGAACATAGTGACAACTTACAGAACGTCTGGTCACCCTTATTTAGAAATCCCAGGAGAATCCTAATCCTGATTTTAAATGCAGGAGAAAGAGTTTAGATGGCAGTATCGTGAGAGGTGAAACATCCTCGGAAGCAGACATGCCCGTGTCCACCAACTCTACCGTAGATTATAATCAGAACGAGATTGATCCGAAGGAAATCGCCGTGGCGAATAAGGAGTGTGATACGTCTTACGATTTCAACGAGGGTGATCTCAGCAATCTTTTCAAGCTGGAGATATCGTCGACCAACATACAAGACATCGAGCAGAGCATTAATAGGATAAAATTGGAAGAGGAAATGCCAGCAGCCGTCAAACCTATCAAGAGACAGCGTAATCAAGAAGATGAGTCCGTTATCGTCAAGAATGACATGAAATACATCGAGGCTGATGGTTACGTCGACTTTTCAAGGAAAATTTGGAGACGCGGCAAAGGTTGAACGAATTTGTTGATTTTCCCTTTAGGTTGATGATAAAGTAGCAACAACATATGGGTATTGCTAGACTGCGGATATTTGTATATGAAATTTTCAAGAATCTAGTGTTATAACAGAAATTTATTAACTCGAATATCGTTTCAATGATCAAAGAAATTTTTCTTTGCGAAACTCGTTCTTGATTGCATGGTGATCACCAGTCTAATAACTACCTAAGAGAAAACATTTCTTGACTTTGCAGAAGCTCGCATTAATTCAATCAATCAGGTAAAGCTTGCTAACTAATGTGTCTGAAAAGGATTCTATTGGGTAAGCTCATGATACACTCGTGTATATATTCCTCCATTTGCATTCACTGATTCAGGAACTGTGGTTTGAAAGAAGGAGTTGGCTGGAGTACACTTGTGAGCATAGTAACCGTCCATCCCGCTCCAATTACTTCCGATTCGTAGCACATTGATTATAAAAGTGGACAGCTATTATGATTACAATGCCTTTACTCACCTCTCCGTCTTTTTGAATTGGAATTGATTGAATGATTCATTTAGAATTCTGGAGTTGATTTTTTCTAATCGTTTAACCGTAGAAAGACAAACGGGAGTTCTCATTTCTCATAGAATATTTCTCTATGGCGAGGAACTATTTTTGACTAATAATTAGTAAACACTCTTCTTCAAAAATGCTGTTCCAAATCCTTGGTCTTTCTAAGGTTAAATCTCTAAAATATTACATAGTAGTAAGAACGAAAGTTATATAATTTACGGTCGATTCTTAATAGCAACATTTTCTTCAAGATGATTGGGACCCTAATTTCTGGGGCACGTCAACTGTACAAAAATGGAGACGACATTGCAAGCTGCAGATCGCATACTTCACGTTGACAGAACACTCGCATTCAGTTGTAGAACAACCGTGCAAACATCCTGCGACGTGTTCCAGTCAACCGAAAGCCAAATTGCTCAGTCTAGAAGAGATCAATGAAGTCAGTGACAGATTGGTACCAAATAAAAACGATTTCAATGGCTTCTTGAAGGTATTCGACTTCGTCAAGGACCGCAAAGGTTTTCTGGCGAACCTGGAGACGGAGATGCTGACTAAAGATTCTTTGACCCCGTCCATCGTACCTCAGTATGTGGAGAACAAGCTCGTGTTCAACAAGCGTAACGACAAGGTCAACGAGAATGATCAGAACGAGAGAAAATTCGTTTCCAATTATCAGGTTTATCTGATTATATACGAAAGCACTAGTCGAAGTAGATCGGACCATTTCCAAAAGTTCAAAAATAAGAAAGTAACGGAAATGGAAATTCCAGAAACGGAGGACCAACCTAATCAAAAGACAGATTAACATTCGTCTCTCGTTTACTCGCACAGGAAATACGCTTCCTGAGATATTTTCGCGCAATGTCAAGGCCATATTATTTTTGAAAATCGTACCTCTGCAGAAAGATCAGTTTTTCGCCGCGCGCACGCGTTCTGTTACAGATTTTGCAATCCAACTTCTACGTTTGTATTCTTTTGCGTTTTAGTTTCACGGTCATATGTGTTGGATGATCTCATGTTCTGATAGCCGAGCAGTGTTTGATCAATGTAATCGCTAGCCGCTGTACCGATTAATATTTACCGCGTCTGTTCATTTATTTACCGCTGTTTGTTCGTTAAACAACGAAGAACCGATGCCGACTGGTTCAGCATCGTCTACCGAAAGTCGTATTACGCGAGCGGTATTATTCGTAATTAAATTTAATAAAAGTATTTTTCTTATATCAGGACAACGTGTCTTATTTTAGTTAGACAAGGGGTCTTTATGCAAAATAAGATATGACAATATCTCCACCTGCTTTTAAGGTTTAAACAGTTACGATTCGACTTATTAACACTTTACCGATTTGTAGCCTATTAATCGATTATCATAGTAATCAATAATTTAATATCAATTATTAAGATAAACATGTTAGCTTGTACTGTCGTAAGCTTCAGTGTTACTATATACTTTTCTAAATATTACATATAGAAACGAAAATTTAACATTGAGATAACTTTTTTACGACTGGTCAGTAAAGTATTAATACATGTACAATTATTCTCCCTACACTGTATTTGTTAATGAAGACGCTCAGTGTCAACGAAATCTTACCTACGATACCGACTAAACCCACCGCGGCGTGGTGAATGGGTGCACCTTCGACGTGTTTCATGAATTCGTCCATCGAATCCATGTCGTTGATCTTCTGCATTAGCTCCAGATATTCCTGAAAAATACCAACAATGAATCGCCTGGGAGAAACAATTGCTGGTAGGTTTGATAACGCGGTGCCTCGGTCGCTTAATAATCTAATCGGAAACGGTACGCCGATAACGAACGGGTTCGAATCGTCGATAATATCGATAATAAAGACAGTAAGAGAAAAATTCGCGGTCGATTGTCTGACAAGAAACAAAGAATGCAGTCGTTGGGACCGTGTGACTTCAGTGTTGCAACATTTATTATGCGATCTTCGAACGCAGAAACATTTTTTCCTGAGAAGAACGTGTTAATCAGCCGATTTGAAGCCTGTTTTGCTTAAGAATTCCGCAAATTTTGCATGCAGATCACTAATTATTTGAACACAGAATACGTTTACAACGTTAAATAAATGTTAGCACTTTTAACTATCTAGAAAACTTGCAAATCTAAATGAACCTGAAATTGCAAAAGATTCAGCATCGTCTACCAGATAACAAATCGCGGTACATTCACCACGAAAGCAGTGAGGAAAACAGGATCGACCGGTGATAATGCGAACATTTTCGAGCGTTGAGCAACTTCCAGGGTATTCCCGGTATCATCGGGTTCGTGATTCATCGGCTGCGATTTCTGATAATCGACCGAACCGTGGATTATCTGAATGATCGGCAGGTCAATCATCCGGGAAACCATAAAAAAACCGTTCGCTTTCGTTTCGGCTATATTTGGACCGCCATTAAACGCATCCTTATGCAGCAATCGCATCGTTATCTTCTCGGCAGCGTGCATAGTCTACCTACAGCTTTTTTTCGGGCCTGACACCCTTCGCCTGGAACAGGTTTCGAGTCGGTGGACGTGTACAAGAGAGCGATCGGACGCCAAACCGAGTTTCTAAGAACCAGCACTCCGACGATAATGTTTCTTATGAATCATTCGATCGAATTTTTTCTTCTTGGAATGTCCAGAGATCGGATTCTGGATTTTCTATAGCCTCTCCCATTTATGAGAATTATTTTGTTAGGAAGATGATGATTTCTTAGCTGTTTTCTTGGGAGCGTCTTGCAGGATTACGTGTACAGATGTTTGCCGCATACATAAATATCGCAATCATCGCGAATATGCTGTCGAGAGACATTGCACTTTCGAAGAACCGTAGCCTGTCGATTTTCCCACTTCGTTGGGCTAGGACGTCACGAAGCGTTCGCGGCGATTGGTTGTAATGCTAGGCGCCAATAGTTATTGGAATAACGTCATGGCATTGGAGCACACGCTGCCGATCGACACGCGGTAATTGCATTACGATCGAACGAACGGAAACACTGCGAAACGACGCCGGCCTTGCCGGAAGAACGGGCTTCACCTTGCAACACCTGTGCCGCGTGTTTTCTTAATCGCAACCTCAATTTCTCGCTTTCGGATTAGTCAGCGGCACGCTATCCTAATTCGTTTATGTACTGACCTTTCCAGAGGGCTGCCGCGCGGGTTACTTATTAATAATTAAATTCATCCAATACTACCGGCAGTTGATTTAAAGTTTATGCATCAATTTAAAATATACAAATTTCTTCCTTCGCTGTTGCACCACAAATTCCACAGTCTACTGATCACAGAATGAGATTCTGTTTCTAATTTCTCGAATACAGAAAAATATCTAAATTTATCTATAATTCTCTTGCATTTTACAATTAATCGAAATGTCATTAGGAAATGTGTTCTATTGAAATATTGTAGTTAAATAATAATATATAATATAATAATAAGTTAAATAAGTTAAATAATTTGGTAAATTTGAATGTTTAGTCTGTCTGAAAATGGTAGCCATTTGTAACAGAGTAAATTAATCTCTCATTAACACCTCTACCTATAAAGTATTTTATAAACTGTTTACATTTGTGTAAGCATCTGCACTTTACAGCATTTACCAATGTATCCTAGATTACTGTGAGTTATTTAAATTACAATGCTTTTTGCGGTTTAAACCGTTTAGCACCTGCAGCGTCGTTGAACTAACCCGCACATTTTGCTCGATAATTTGCGCAACTGCAGTTACGGACACAAAAAATTACGCAAACAGAAGATATGTAAACTACGAGAACGCAAGAACCAGCTTTGATCATTGATCTGTGACCGGAAGAGGAGAGTCCTCTAGAAATCTGTGTTAGGCTGATCAGGGATTTTAGGGCTCGATCGACGACTTCCGTGATCCATGATTCACTCGGCAAAATGGTCAGGTGTAAATTTACGCGATCGCGATCGTAATTGACAAGGTATTCGTCAAGCGGCGTATAATCAATCACCAATACATCGTATCGCGGGCACCGTGACGAGCATTCGAAGCATGTCGTGCACCAGAGAGGTTTTACTTCGATCTCACACATCCTTGACATTAGTGTTGTCCGGCCTTCGACGTCATCCACGTCTTTGCGGGAAAACGAGCATGCTCCCGTTGACAAGGATGTCGTAATATCAATATCTACCGATGTGAACAGGAACTAGCTCCTCCTATGCTATCGCAATTTTTTACTCTACCAGACGACACCAGTACCAATCAGTATTACCGGATTATAGTACTTTACGAACTTTATCTTTTATACCTACGTTTCAATTCTTTCCTCGGTAAAAAAAAAACGCTATTAACAATTCCAACGAACATCTACACTTAATTTTCTCTAACTTTCATTGAAATCATTTCATTAGTCAAAAATCTTATGTTCGTTTATTTCGAGCGTATAATTTTATCGATCACCTTCTCTAAGCAAGCAATTTTTCTTTCACTGTCAAAGTACCAATCTTACAATAAAGAAACCTTTCCTCAACGTCGGAAATTGTCAAGAAAGAAACAACCCCTCACTTCCGGGACCAAGATTTTGAGACTCTACTGGTGCACAAATAGGAAATTACATTTTATCTCGTTCCAAATAGAGGAAACCTAATTTTTCTCTATGTAAGACACTCGAAAAAAAACGACTTCATCCTGTACCGAGCTGCGAATTACTATCAAAACATCCTGTCGTTGGAAACAACGACAGACTTCCGATGTGAAATAGTTCACGACCGGAAACACCGTCTCTGTCTCGTCGACAAACCAATTTTCCCGGACAGACTAGCCAAGATAAGGCAAACGTCTATTTTCTTTCGCCGCGAGTGACCATTCTAATTACTCACACGTTGTTTATGTTAATCATCTTGCGAGACGAACAACAACAAAAAAATGCGATAACCGCCGAGCGGACCGTTATCGCAGAAAATTTCTCGATGCATAATTTTTCACGTCAGAGAAGATTGGTTTCCGAGTTGGCACGCTCATTGTGTGCACGCTCTGTAGAATCGTTTCATGCCGGACAACATAATTGCGCTATTTATCGTACAGAAACGTGGGAGTGTTGCGAGAGACTCTGGCCTGAGAACGGGTTATCGAGTCGTACGCGACTAGAAATCGGTGGGTTACCTTTGCCGATAGATCCGAGTTCGGATTGTCGACGGACGGGCTACTCTTAGCGATCGTGATTCCAGTAATCCCTGCTACCAGTAATATCACCACTACGGTTACCAACGATGGCCAAATTCTGGACATTTTCGAGCAGCGATTACGCCGTCGTCGCCTTTGTTGTAGCTCCCGTTCCTCTTGACAAGGCACTAGAATATATTACTCGGTTTAAATGAAAACGGTTCACTGATTAAAGAGGAAACGATCGACGAAAAAGCGACGAGCACACAGGGGACACCACGGCGCGTGTTTCGGTACTTGTTTGAGAAATGGTTGCGTGCGTGATCGACGTCTTTCGCACGTGTTGTCTACGAGACACTGCGGGGGCCACGGTTCGCGATGCACCGTGCAACTTCCATGCGCTCTGTCGCACGCTGGTAACACGGGGACGCACACCTGAGCAAGTTCCGCTGCTCGCGCCGCGATCGACTGCCGAAGCGAATACGTCTCGCCGCGTATTTCTGGCCACACACACGTGCCACTCTCTCGCGTAGAGCTCACATACAAATCGCAATAGGTAGACGGCCAGCGCTAATCGCCTGTCGCCTGAAGACTGTCGACTATCTCCTGTCGTGTGCCGGCTCCAGCCTGTCGTACACTCTAATTTTTCTTGCCGTCGATTTCCTTTTGATGACGAAGCGCGCGTTATCGGACCGTAAGCTGCAAACTCTGCCTCGTTCGTTATTTACCTTGATTATAATTTTTCGAGCCATTCGCCTTAAGAATGCGTCGCGCGATTTATTTGCGACTTTTTGAAACGAAGATTACGTTGAAACTTAGTTTTACTATTCTAGACAAATTTGCGAATCAATAATTGTAAAAATGTTATAAAAAAACACAGTCAGGACCCTGCAGAAACATTTCTGGAATGTTAAACTACAAGATTCGGCAAGGAAGAAGATCGATTGTTTTCAACGTGGAGAATGTCTCGTTTAAGATTTCTTGAGATGCAAAGATGGTAGCAACCAATTTGAAACTATGTGTAGATATCTATTGTACTCTTATTGAGACATACGAATCTCTAAAACTCCCCCATATCTTATTTCATTACAACTTATTCGAGTGAACTTACACTTCATTGCAGTGAAGTCAGGTTTTAGCATTTTAGTCAATATCATTGAAAAATAACGCGAATTCTCAGTTAAGATAACTTTTCTCACCAAACCAGAGAAAATAGTTCCTCATGATTTTTTATAATATAATGAGAACAGATATAAACGACTTTTTGATTTTCAAAGTTTTGATTTGACCAGAATTGATAGAATTTAAGATTAAAAGTTTCTCTACAACAAGTTTTCCTTAAACATTATAACAGGTGTCAAATATTATTTAATGATTAATAATATCACAACATCAAATCATTACTCCGGTTATAAACCAAGACTGATAATAATAATCATTTATTATAATTATTTATTTTATAGAATCTCCTAGATTCTTTAAAAAAATTTTAAGTGCAGTATGATGCATTATTGTTGCATAAAATTAATTAAAATTTCGAGAAAAACATCAAGAAATAATTTAATCTAGCAAACAAATTAGTCAAGTGCCAAACATCGTGCGGACTTGATTTTGATGAGTTGATGCAAATCAATTGACACCTATCGCAATTCGTCGCGAGAGTTAGGATATGTATTTCCGTAAAATTGAATTGAAGTTATTACGAATTCGATTTTTCATTCTTCGTCCGGATGAGTTTTATTGTTATCAACGTTGATATTGACTCATGCAGTCCTGTTTACTCGGTTTACGATTTTCCCACTTATTCACCGGAAGTGTTGCTCTTGATGTTACATTAGAAAATGTTACGTATAGGGATGTGGTTTATTTACATTAATCATCAACAATAACACAGCCAACAATGATACAAATGTAAGCGAATTATAATAGATGATGATGGAATGCGCAAATGCTTTTTTCTAAATGATATTTTATCGATGATACTTGGAGGTTGCATTAATACTTTTTATCTTTGGGATGATTAATACATTTCGATTTATTGTATCTGCTTTACTGAAACGTGACGCTATGTTCAGATTAGGTTTTCGCTAAAAACACCTTATTTCAAGAAATGATTAAAAAAGGAAGATTTCTTCAATCTGTCTTCAATACCATCATTAATGTCTAGCTCCAACAAAATATTCAATTCTTTTAATCAGAACAATTTCACCACATGTTTCTATCATTTTCTGAAATGTAGCGTAGCTATGAAATTCTTTTAGTGACTTTACTGCTACTCGCTTTCCTAAATTTATTAATCAAGGACAGAATTCGAGGAAACCATTTACTTTCTCAGTTAATTATCTGATATGGAAATTTCTTTCGATCCGTAGAACATGGAACTATTACGTCACGGATTTAGAAGACGACTCAAGTAAGCAGAAGAATGTAGCGTTGTCGATACCGGTGAATTTTTTTTTACGCAATTTGTTCGAAAGGGCAAGCCAAATTTATGCGTCTGGAATGCTGATAGACGAGTCGGTCGCATGAAGAGAGGATTTTAACGATTACGGGGTCGAGCAGGGTGTGGGCGTATTAATTTACATGCGAGATTAAACTATTCTAGGATTGCTCTGTATAACGCAATGCCTCAAGGTAGCGGATTGTTAAAAAAATTCGGTGCGATGCTGTAAGCAGTTGGTACGCAGCATTTGTGTATTCAGGATATGAGCAGTGGACAACTTTATAAGGTTTATTCTTAATCGTGATTTAACCATGTTAGAGTTATGGAACAGTAGATATATCGAGATCTCTGTAACATATACCTGACGTTTCTTGCTGCAATTATAATTTTTACAGCGAGGAAAATGGCTTTCAAATCATTCAGATAATAGTTATATTATTTAATAGTAGGTTTAAGTAACGTAAAGTGAAAATCGGAGATCGAAGAATTAATGTTGTTCTAATTGACTTGATCATTAAGTTGATTGCCGAATACTCGTCCTAATCTCTACTAAATTGCTTGATTCTTATTGCTCTTGTTTTATTTTTAAGTTTATGAAGTGTTTTATGAATCATGGTAAAGCGAATGCTAGACATTTCAAACGTTATGGCGAACTTCTGTTGTGTAATTTTATTGCAGTCCTAGCCGCTGAATCAACATTGTATATAAATGTTACTGCTACATCGTTACTAAAATGCTGTTTAATGATTTTCTATTGATGGAATATATCTATATGTAAAAGAAAGCAAATCCTGGCAGAAGCCACGTTGTTTGTATCGCAACAATGATCGATCAATTGGGGATTTATTGGAATCTGGGAATCTATTATCCACACATCATACCATAAATATTGCAATTAACTGTATAATTCTTTATTAATTCTTACTCAGAGGTTACATAACGGATAAGAAACAAGATTTAACTCAATAAGCTGTAATTTATCTTGCACGTATGTATCTAATCATAGATGTTTACGATAGTAAAAAAAAATGAATCCGCAACATAATTGATCATCAGTAAGCCAGTTATCTATTGAATATATCGATGTGGAGTCCATTATAGTCAGAGGTAACGCGGTTGTCTTCTGCGTGAGTGTGCGTTGACTTCGTGTTCGAAGTTCACTGTAACAAAACCAAAAAATGAGTATTATAAAATTGAAAAGAAAACGATCGTAAATAAAAATGAGTAGCATAAATGATAAACAAAATTTAATGCTAAACATGTCTCAAGAAATGACCTACAATTCTTTTGACCTACTGACCTATATAAAAGGGATTGTTTCAATTTTGTCACGTAATAATAAAATAAACTAAAAGCAGCTCACTAAAAATCCCTGACGTTTTATTGTATCTACAGAACAGTGTGCAACTTTTTTTTAATTTGACTTAAAAAGAATTTCTTACGCAGTTAGGAAGACACAATAAAACGATGCAATTGATGCAAAAAAGACGATGTGATTTTTCAGGACCTACTTTCACTCTAATAAAGAACGCATGGACACTAAAAACTTAGCGTTATGTTAAGCACAACGTAATTCACTTGTAAACAAAGGTGCACAATTCTTGAATTTTGTGGGTTTGTAATTTATAACCACGTCAAATGACTTTGATCTAATTTTCAGCACTGAGATCTATACACGCATTTTTGTTCAATTTTCGTTATTGGCTTAAATAAAAGATCTATGTAATAGCAAAATTAAAAAAGGTATTTTAATTATTTTCTACTAAATTAATCCTTATATTATCTAAAAAAAATGTTAGGTCATTCAGCACAGCTTTAAAAAAGTTCTACCGTTTTCGATTATTCAATATTTCTAGACGATGATGTGAGTGGTGTTAATCAAAATTAATAAATTTGTAATTGAATATTTTACCGCATTGGTCACAATTTCTCTGCACCCCATGTTGCGAACCAGTCTATATCCTTGTGGACACCGTCTCCTGGATCTTCTTTCCGGAAACGTTAAGGGTGTGGATTGTCCGATAGCGACCAGAGCCATCATGAAAATCGCGAGTAGTATGAATCGCAGTGGTGACATTCTATCTTCTGGTCCTTGACTGCTCGTTAAGATTTTTTCGCGTGTCCACGGTGGTCTGGTTTACGACGTTTAAATAGAAATTGGCGACTGACACAGAGGCGAATGAAAACACCATGGATATACCCACGTTCACGTGCGATATCACTCCCCTCTTTTCGCTTATTCGAACTAATTTGTGGTTACTGATCATATCCTGGTCACGCACATTGCGGTTTCTATTCGGTAATTGCGTCAAATACTTTTCTGAGATACGATAAAGCCCGGAAACTTCAAATCTCGGTAGAAGTTTTTCGATGCAGTCATGGGAGATTACGTTTATATCAGGCTATGAGATTTTGGGTTTGTCTATCTGACTCTTCGTTGCGGTTTAAGTCCATGTGTTATTGATTATTCATACCAAGACAATATTTACGGAAGAGATAAGTGTTTCTTGCTGTTTTTCGAATTGCGAATTGCGGAAAGAATTAATTAATTAATTACTACTTTTAACCCCCACCTATACCTATCGCAAAGTACGAATTTCCAAATTTAATTCAAGCTCTTAAAAATTTGAAAATTTGCAAGACTATATTTTAACCCCTTGAACTATAATAACGAGTCAGACTCGTGATAAGAATTTCACACATGATTTACTAAATATGAATATGTATTACTAATTTATTTCAAATCGAATCCAAATTGAATTCTTTTGTCGTCAAAGTACAGAAACGAAAGTAAATGAAGACAATACAAGAAATAGGAATTGTCTAGTCCTATTAAAGAAAGTATTAAGAATGAATAAATGCTAATTGACAAAGCATGAAAGGAATCATAGAACAAGGGATTAAAATCGATTTAAAGTATTCCTTGAAAATTGAATGACTTTGTTCCGAGCTATTGATCGAGGTTTCTTGATTCTCTTTATGCAAATTCTTTTTACGTCGATGTATGTTTCTATAAAATATAATTTTCCAGTTTGAATTTAAGATTCAAATGTCACGGCATTACAAGCAAAATACAGTCAACTCTCTTATAAAACTGTTAATTCATTCCGTGTTGTACCGAAATCGTGTTAAAATAAATCTAGTAATATATATAAGAACAATATAAATAAAGGGATTTCGTTCCGTTTTAAAAAATTCATTAAAGAATTTTTAGTGATTTCATATAATAAAAATAGTCATTGAGCATTTTTCTAAGACTAAAAACTACGAATTTCATCATTGCTGTGGACCTGTTGTCCGATACTAGCGATAGTACGAAAATGAAACAAATCAAAAGTTCTTTTAATTAATAATTATATTAATACACATCTGAAGTACGTCTTTCGTGAACAAGCAACAGTCTATTGAATTGGTTTTAAGTAAGGACAAGCTTCGCATTACTATGTGAACGCTCTGTGTATGGCAACAAAACCGTGCTGCGAATTTTGGTACCAATATGAGCTGTACTAGAAAAAAATCGTATTATACAATACGTGTTGTAGGACTGTCACAATTTTTACACCGTATTTCTAGAATACCGTTTAATAGTAGGATTACCTTATTTAAAAATATATTTGAATCAAAGATTAACAAATATTCGGGATTAACAAATAATCTTACTGGAGTCTGAAATTGGTGCTGCCACCTGTGGATCCTCTACGAAGTTATTACAGATAGCGCTGTCATCTTAATCTGCGGCGAAATTTCTCCGTCGGTAAATTTGTCTAACAGTTTGAGTGTTTTGCCACTCTTTCGAATGGCGCTATAGGTAATTAAATAGTTAATTCATCAGTAAAAATTTTTGAAAACAAACAGTCCCAATGGAAACTGGTTCATCGCGATCTTAAAATAGAAATCAACTTTGTGAATTCCACAAAAGTACATTAAAATGATTGGCTTATGAAAATACATTCAATTCTCATATTGGTCTATCTATCATTACTCTTTATTGTCGTTTTATATTTATAATACAGTGGACTATGATAAACAGGAAATCCTGCGTTTTCATGTATTTCTTATAAACGATTCGATTGTTTTATAGCATAGATAACTTACGTACAGGCAATAAAGAAGTTTTCCTGCGTCGCGGATTTTATGCGATTAATTATTACGTGGAAAATATGTCTGCTATAAATATTTACACATTTTACTGTCTGCGTTAACGATTTATACTGTTTCCGATTAATACGCAGGAATAATTTGTATTGTTGTTGATTGAAATCTTCATTACCAACAACGGCTTCATGGACGCGAACGAATCCGCTGTCAGTATCTGCTGCAGATGCTTTTGATACAGACGATACGTTAGGAATACTTGAGTGAGAAGTGGAGTCCTGGTACAGAAAAATAATAAACGTAATTATAAAATATTCCTAGATTAAACAATTCTTTATATTCATCTTCTTTTTAAATTATTTGTGATAAAAGCTTATAGAACTCTTCCCTACCGAAATATTATATAATAAACAGCGGATCTTTATGCAAAATAAAATTTGTCTACCTCCACTGAAACGAGCCACAGTCGAATAAGATAGAATGTAATCGTTTTGTTAATAAATTTAGTAAGTAGGAAATAATAGGACAGTGTTTCTATATGTTTCAACTGTTGTCATTATCCCGTATCTCATCTGCTTATTTTTCGCATAAATACATAAAATCCACTGTTTACTAATCACTGTATCCTAGTATTTTGCACGAACTATGATTTTCCAGCATATGTCGCAAGTAACTGAAATTAAAGAAATATACCAATGACAATTGTAACAAGCTGAAACTATTATATGGATTTCTTAAACTTCTTTTTAATCTGCATGTTATTTCGAACTTTACTAATTCGTGTCTACCATGAACGTATAAAACTGGCGATCCGGTAGCTACTTACTCAGAAAATCGCTCTGCATCGGTTCCCGATCCGCACTCTATCCGGCGGGCAATTAATAGGTACGTTGATGAACGATCCCGTCTTAACCGTTGACGTCTCAAATTTCACGAAAGTCTTGTTCTGTCTCGTCGTCGAATTGTCAACAGCTTCTGTCGATGACAGAAACAGTAAGATTGCCACTGTCAACGTAACAACACACTGAAGTCCCATGTTGCAGCGAGATGATCGTCTTTAGATGATGATGAACACCTTTGTTCGCGACGAGCGTCGAGCCGATCCCGTCGTCGACGGCGATGCTTTCTGACGACTATATCCAGCGACGTTGTCGATCACACGAATTTCCCGACAGCTTCGGCGAAACGTGTTTTATCACCTTGGAGTTTTCACGAAACCCGTCGCATTCCAAGTTCCACTAGCAATCGAATCGGCACGTTGCATAGTTCGTCGGGAGCAGCGTGCTCGGGAACGAGAACCACGATCACGGTCGGCCTTGTCTCGCGGAAAGATTTTCTTATCACTCCGCTCGCGTATCGATGTTAGTAAAAACTGTTATCAGACGATACGGCGCCTTTTATCGGTTCGGAAGATTGGTATCGCGTCGAATCTTCGTCCGGGAACGGACTCTCTCCGTTTCCAGTGAACGATAACATACCTTCGCGAGCACGTTCATCGTCTTCACGAATCTCGACACGATTTCTTTTCGTAAAACCTCTTTATGATCGAAGCAGCATCAACATATTCACCAGACTCTCCTGCATATCCCAAGTCGGTCGGAACGATAGCCAGGTCTGCAGGCCGACAGTTTTCTTCGAAAAGGAGCCCCTATTATCGAGGTCTCAGGCTCTGGAGATTCGTCTTTTGCATTAAACGGGATTATTAATCCAGGTCCGACATTAGACTCCTCCGACTTCGCCGCGCTCTCGAAAGACCAACACGCCACCACTGTCACCCAAATTACTATCAGCGCAATCACTCTGCAACGGAGTGTCATGGTACTGATTTTCCGGATCCGATTTACACCGGATTTTCACGGTCCATACGGGATTCCCGCTGCGTTGTAGCTGTCGCGCGTCGCCGACGGATTTCTGTTGAATACTAAAAGGTCAAACGAGAGATTCGCGGTTTGTCGGTCTCATCGGTTCGCGATAACCTTCGTCGACGCTCGCCAGCGGATAATGGAGCTATTTTTATCGAGAGCTACATTTGCTGTTCCCTTTTGGTCTGTGAAGACCTTTGGGAATTGTTTAATATGGAAATATGTCAGCCATATATGAGTGACTCCAATCATTGACTAGTCTTCAAAAGTCTATTTTAATAACAATTTTTACGAATTGAATTTTACTGGAATGTTTCGAATGAAAGAGAATTGAAGTATGATCTATAATGATAAAATTCAACTTTCTAGTATTAATTTCACTGGTTTTACTAATTTTACTTCACTTCGTTAATTTTGCGAGAATTTTATTTTATTAATTGATTTTCGGTGATTAACGTGTTCAGTTAGGGAACTGTGAAATGGAATTAGTGCATTGTCTAAGTTAGAGTTGTTTTACAATAGACAGTTAGCGATCGGACTATACTTAACGCATTTATTTTGACCCAGTGAATTTAAATCGTCACCTAATTAGTTAATTTGCGGCAATTCAATTAAATAAATTGCTGTTATACCATTATCGACAGGAAGACTAATATTGTCCACGTGATGTATCTTCAAATGTACGTTTGGGAAAATTCATGGTTCAAACTAGCTTTTGTTGCAAATTAGTTTACTCCTCTCTATTAAATTAATTCAAAGGTTCTTCTCTGTTTCAAGACGGTTGAACCAGATTGGAGAAATAAGTTATAATCAATGTTCTGTAATCGGTGCGATAAATAACACGAGTTCTGCTGTTTTCTAAGTTTTCGCTTATTTAACCGTGTGGTTTGTTTTTCATAGGTAAAATTATTGCTCGCATTAGCCAGAAACGAAGCGATTCGTCAACATTGCGGTTGCGTTAATGTTTCCTTGAAGTATATCGATGATTCTGCGATCAACAAAGAAATCAGTTAATCTCGGTTTGTTATGTAATGTTCGTATCTTAGACGAAAACCTTTGAGAAAAACTGCGCATGTTCTTCGAACCAGAAGAAATTCTGCGTTTGTTCGTGGCGATAACCTCCGATGACGATAACAACAAGAATGTTGATATTCTGAATGACGCTCGACTCGTGCTGCTTTGTTCATGTGATGTGAACTAAACTATACACATAGTTAAAATGTCATTGGCAAGACTCTAGATAAAATCACGCGTCTCTAGATAGATTTCAACCAATTTCGAACACTTTACATTATGGGTATACTGTTTTATCAGAACATCAGTTTCTTAATCTATGTACATATGCTACATACGCTGTTTGTTCTATCGTGTACGTTTCCACGCATTCCCTTGTTTTACTCGATCGTGCTTCTTAGTCGAAGCTAGGGATTATTTTGGCAATTTTCAAACCATCGAAAGTTATCCACCTAAAATGTTTTAGAAATAAAAAGAGCTAAGTTGTAGACGGCGTTAATTTAAAATAGAATCCAGCGCAGGTATACTGTTGCTCCAATTGCTGGTAAATATCCCGTGCAGTGTAACTATTTACGTAACGTGGAACTTAGTAGACTAGAACGAACGAGTAGCAATAGAAATCATAGAATGATATTCTAGAAACCTAGGAGAATATTCAAGGCTTTTTGGGGACATTTTAAAACACGAATACTCAAGAGAGAACAAATCTATAAACTTAAAGGAGCGATATGAAAATAACGTGAATGCAGAAAAATTGAATTTGACGCATAGCTATGGAACTCGTAAACCGCGATCGAGGAGGACAATGTTTCCCTTGTCTCGAACGTGTCGTTAAAACGAAACGAATTGCTGTCGGGGAACAAAACCGCTTCGAAGCGTCCAAGAGACAACCGACTTCCTTGGCTCGCTAGTTAATTAGAGGATGAGCATTCGCGAACAGGATTCCACAGGATATCCGTGGAAGGAAACGAATAAGCAGCTCGAGGTTCGTGGCGCCATCCCGCGATCATCTTGCGACCGATAAAATGGTCGCGGTGCGGTGTCACGCGATAAGCGTCCAGCTCGCGGAGACATTAGACCGTGACAAATGATTCGCCGTGCAGAGGCTGCTGTGTCGCGCTAGACATTTTTCACCTTATCGCGGCTCGAACGGCAAACACACGCCGTCGACCTACGGCCGAGGATTTTTAATCTTCGCCCCCGGGGGCTGGAGCACGCTGTCTCGTTCCTTACCGTCGTTGCCGCGATTAATTAACTCGGCCGATTCCTCGCCGGCAGACACGCTGATATGCGCCGCGATTCCGCGATTACGGAATCCTCATTATCTGAATCTTATCGCGCGGAATCGTTCCGTGCAAGTTCCCGCGAGTCATGTCGCAGAGATTGCTGTAATTACCGTTCGATGTTTTTACTCGGAATGTTCACCCTCCAGGGACATAGAATTCCTGCGGAATTCGATTGGTCGCGTTTCTCTTTGCGCGAGCTCTGCTATTACCGGCGACAGTGGCTCGGGAATTTGAATAGATCGAGGGGGAGAATAAAGGCTTTTTTCTCGGGCCACGTTGAGTTATTAACCAGACGTGTGTTTCAATTAATATTTCATTGCTCGTAGGGTGTTTTGTATCCTAAAGTTTTCATGAAATTATTATATTCGGGGTTATCCGGCACGCTCTCGCAGAGCCACGAAGAGCAAGCCGCAATGTATTAAGTCGAGTCATAAATAATTTCCGATGCAGCTTGATAGAATCTATTATTCGTATCTACCCCCTATGAGTCACCGCGACAAACGAGTTTTTACATTTACTAAATAGATGAGGGTACGAAATACGAATGATATAAAAAAGAAGCAAGAAAATTAATAAGAAGAAGACAGAATAAGTGTCTGAAAAAAGGAAGTTATTTATGACTCTTTCTGATAGAGTTGCGAATGACAGGCGAGTGAGTCGTTGGAACAATTTACACCATCGCATGCGCGGTCTTTAACACCGTACCACTGAAAAGATTAAAAAAAAAAAAGTTTCTCGTTTTTCGAGAGTATTCTGTACGCAGGCTACACGTCGATCTATTGTTTTTTGCAAAAAGTAAGCGCAAAAACGCATGATCTCGCACAAACACTCATTTACGTCACGCTATGTTTCTACAAGCAAAAACAAATCGTTCCGGTCAAGAAATTTTGCCGCGTGTTTAGTTCACTCAAACCGTGTGCACGTTTCAGGTGAAACGATTCTAACTCGAAAATGCCAACCGATCGTATCCCCGGAGACGATACCAATTTCCTCCAATTTACAAGTACGCAATGTAAATTCAATTTATGTAGCGCCACAGTACGAGATTCCTTAGGGTGAGCGCTGCAACTGAGAACATAAAAAATGTTTTGTTTGTTAAGTTTGTTCGTTATCAGGACCACCTGTGTTAACAGTCTTTGTAAATAGTTTCAACTTTCTACACGCAGCAATACAAAGGTAAATGATTATGGTAACGGTTGGTAGCGAATATACGAATACTAACGCTACAAGATAACGCTAAACATAAAGAGTTTGCAAATTAGCGCTAAAAGATAGCGATACTCTGAACAATTTTGTTCAGTTATTTCGTGAAAATGTAAGTGCTGCCATCTCTTGTTTATTTATGTGCTTGTGTATTTACCGTGATTGTTGTCTAAATTGTCAACCAAGGAAGTCTCATTTTTATTTCTGCTTAACTCGTAATATTAATATGTTAATAATAATAGTAACTATATTGAATAACGATACGAAAAGATGGTACTTCTGAGCTATGTCTATGGAAACAATGAAAGAAACGGCAGATTATGCTTCAGTTGGTCTCTTAAGTATAGCTGAATTTTGCGCGGGGTTGTTTCTCTGTACGGCAGAGTTCGACGAAATTACGCATATACAATACTGCGAGGTGTGACGGACAATGTTGATCTCTACCCAAGCACACGGGAAAATTTTTGATGATTAAATTATAATCCTTATATATTTTTGCTTAAATAATTTACTTCAATAATTAATAATACAATTGAGTGTGAAGCATCGTAATATAAGATGACATCCGCGAAAGCTACTGTAGTGACGCGTCGTCACTAATAAGAAATTAAACAACGAGATACAAGTTAAAAAACTGTAAGATCGGTTAACCTTTTCCTGCAGGGAAAATCAGGTTAAACCAGGTCGGTGCGATCGAAGAAAAACCAAGAATTCCCATTATCGAGGAGAGAGATCTGGAACGTTTGTTACGCTTATCCCCTATTCAGTCAAGGGTTGACTTCTCCCCGGGGTATGGATGTACGGCAACGGTTTACGTGCGGATCGTGTAGGGCCAATTTCTCATACGTACACGTCTCCGCGCGGTCCGATTTTATCCGCGATTCGCTTTGCATGAGCGGAATATCTGGGCCGACCGATGATCGATTTACTAAACGTCAAATCGCGTTTAAACTGGCGGGAACGATCCTTCACTATACGCGGTACACGATGAACCAAGTCGGCGGCGCAGAATTTTTCAACGCAGGGACTTTAGAACGCCCCGAGCCTATCAAGTAAATGAAATCGGATCAATAGCCGCGAAGGCTGCGAAATTATTTGCATCTTCGAACGGATTGCGACCTTTCCTTGTTTGTAAACACCTCTGATTGCAAGTATTTCGAATCGCAAGCAATTTCAATTCTACGCAGCTCAAATGCAGGAACAGAGGACTAAAGCTTAGGTTTGACGCTGCGGAATGCAATAGAATTTAAATAATTACAGCTTTAATGCGTCCATTGCAAAAAATAAAAGTCATTTAAAGAGATTTTCCCTGTCGTTCACAAATGTCCTATTACCAGTACTTCTCTATTGTTCGATTCTCTTAATTCTTCCACTACTTCAAATTGCAGCTACTCATTTTTGCTTTAAATTCATAAAATCCGCAGTCTAATCATTAGTCATCCGGTTTTTCCTTATCGGTTCGTTTGTAGAAGTTTGCGCAACTTCTTGTTCCATTCATCTATGCCACGTTCGAGAAGCTTTCGTTGTCGCAAAAGGTTGTTCGAGGACATTTCGTCGAAAACCGGAGCGCTATCCGCGAGGCGTATCTTCTTCTCCGAAGTAGACAGAATGTTCCCACGAGGCCAACACGCTCGGTCTAGAAAGCCAATAGCAAGAGACGATTAAGATATAGTCATTTTGCTTGTCGCTTCCCTCTTCCTGGACAGAGTCTTGTCGTGCACGAATGCAAACGCAACCGACGCCGAACGTACAATTATTCGTCATTGGTACCTTCGATTCATACGATCGTTCTTCCTTCTCGCGCTAATCCCCGTCGAATAAAACCTGCAAGTAAAACTCGCCTCCGTTGGCCGCCGTTTCCTCTGGAAAATCGCACGAAACGTTTCGCCGATTAGCGAGCGGCAGCGACATGCGAGCAGCGACCCGTTTCTCGCATTAGAAATCGGATCCGACCGATTTCTACGAAACATCTCGGCTGCGTTTCAATGGGGACATTGGATGAACGTCCGCTGCAACAGAGGAGGATCTTCGTGACGCTCGATCCTCGCTGCGAGCCTGAAACGTTCGCTAAACTGTGGATTTATGTAGGCTCTGGGAAAGGAAAAAGCCAAAGAATCGCTTCTACAAGATTCCTGTGGCGAGGATAAAGTGGAAATGGTATTAACTGAGTCAGAGAAAAATTGCTTTAAGGAAGATTGTCAATAAATCCCCGGACGTGATACTGAGGTGACGATGTTGGAAGGATAAATTTAATATCATGTCATATTTGAGCTATTGAAGGTATTGTTTTATTATTATTATACGAGCTGAAGGAGAGCCCAATCATACATGAGAAAATACAAGATGCATGAATAAGTTTATTTCAAAAAATGTTCTCCCAGACTTACAATACCCAAGGGTTATATTAAAAGATACAAGATGTATGAATACTACACTTATGACTAAGGTGAACATTAAAATTAAGGATCACATTAGATCTAAAAACATAACTAAACTGTTTGGAAAAAGACTTAGAGCCATCAAATCTTAAGACTCTGTTAACAGGATTATTAAACGTATAATGTGTTTTAAAAAGATTCACCGCGTTGCTTCTGAAGAAGTCAACTCTGAATATTTAGGACCCACGTATGAATCGCGAGCAGACATTAGGCTTAATCAAATCAGTTGAAGAATTAGAATCAAGGATACTTAATTGATGCAGACAATTTTCATTATGCATCCAAATCACCGGTTTAGAATTTATTAGAATCGGTTTTTCGGATATCTGATTTTTCCTTCGGGCGACGATTTTTCACTGCTTCTGACATTCGTACAGTTTCGTGTTTCATTTATTCATTTTAATCAGAAACGTATGATACATGCCAATGTAGACTAATTACCTACTATTGAAAGATAGTCTGCTTTGGCAACCGGTTTTTAAGGCAAAGAGAACGAGCGAATAATCTTGTTAAAGTACCTTTTTGGCTTAATGGAAGTTGAATCGAAACGAAGCGACTCTTGCTGCTCGCACGCAGAAGCATCGCGCAAGAGCGGAGCGGACATTCTGTCCAATCCAATGTTTCAGGGTACGGTCATCATCTGGAAGTTTGGCGTTGATTGTCATTGAAAAGCGGGTCTTGGGCGCGGTATCTAGCAGCGAGGGGTCCTTGGCGGGACGTTGGAGCGATTTCGGAGCGCGTTTCTTGTCCTGCCGAGGAAAGGAAGATTCTTATCGGTGGATCGGCTCGAGCGTTTGGGAAATTCCGCGTGGCACGAAGCGGTGTGTGCTCGAACACGCGTGCAGGAGTCAGCACGGCAGTTCGTCAGGCAGGCAGGCAGCCAGCCAGCCAGCCAGGTAGAGGTAGGTAGGAAGGCTCGATTTAAAAAGTAAATGACTGACGGACTGAGGTCGCCTACCAGGCAATTCCAGTAGCGGGCAATTGCGTGCAAGAAATTACTTGCCAATGCTGACTGGCACGCAAGCTCGAAGCGAATGCGAACGCTGAAGGCTGATGAGGCGAGCACGCCGACCGCGAGACGAGACGCGGAGAGACGAGAAGAGCACGCCGTTCGCTTGCCTTACCTTGCCTTTGACTCTGCTTTTTCCACTGCCTCTGCCTCTACCTCTGCCTTTGCCTCTACCGTTGCCTCTGCCTTTGCCTCTGCCTCTGCCTCTGCCTCGCGTTGGCTTGGCTTGGCTTGCTTGTCTGGCTGCCTTCTCTTCTCCTTTCAAGCATCGACGATCCCGTCATCGTGCATGCGAGCATCTGTGCCACGAATCATCCGAACGATTCATCTCCAAAGCGGATCGAACTTTCCTTTGGAACTGATCGCGGCGATCGGCCCTGTGAATTCCCGCGAATCCTACAAAATGGCGCCCAGTTGCGGACATGACGCCGCCTTCGCTCGACCGTTTAGTATAGGTCTTCTTGGAACGGTATTGATAGATCCAACATGATTTCATCTTGAAATCGTATTCAATACATTGCGCTGTAGCAACGAGTTGGATTTGTGGTAAAAATTTCGTACATAATCTCTAATTATAAACTTATTTATTTTGTATTGTACAGTAAGAAAGGCGGGGGCTGCATTATATGCAAAAGTAGTGAATCTTGTTCGATGCTCCATCTTTAAGTGTAATTTTTCATTTTCTATCGAGGATCGTTAATCAATAGACAAGGATTATTTAAATCTCTGTCGTTAATTTTTACATCTTCGATATTTCTCTGAAATGATTTGATCTGTCTATTGGGCTCCAAGTTGGACAGTTATAGTTTAATTACGAATGGGTAAACTAATACCCCGAGATCTTTCTAAAATTACAGTACATAGTGTATCGAAATGATTTTTAAGTGTGTGCCAAATTCGAATATTCTCAGGGTACCTCCTTATAATCTACCTTAACGTTAAAGAGACCAAAGAACCGACATGGACCCAGGAGTCTCAGAACTGGTGTAACTTTAGCAATTTCAATCGCGAAAAGAGTCTCCTCGAGTTATTGTTTCAGAGAGAAACAATAACATTAATTGAAACTCGATGTACTAATGGTAGAATGCCAATCTTCTGTATTTAATTGAACGTTTCGCAATTTCACCGAAATTGTTTCAGTCGACGCCGATTTTTATTCAGTCTGATGTTTATTCATTTGGAGGCAAAAAAATATTTTTGTAACCGACCGCAATCTTTGGATCTCCTCCTTCACGTCCTCTACAATTCATTTCAGTACGAAACATAATATTATGTTTGATGCAAATGATTCATGGTGACTCATGGCTTCAAGGAATCTCTTCTTCTCTTAACATACACTTTTGTGATTATATCCCGATGTTCCATGTTTTCCGTTCGCGCTCTCCTGTTCCCCGTTCTTCCAATTTCAACTGTATCTTGCCGTCGACATGACGCAACGATGAAAAGAGACAAAATAACAAAAAAAGTATTGTTCCTTTACGATATACAAAGCGTGCAACTCTCTCCCACAATTATTTCTACTTAATTAATTCTACGCTTATATAGCATGATAAATTTATTTGCATCGTAAACGAGGAGAGAGACTCGTAAAATACATCCGTTCAGCCTATGCTTCTTAATTAATTTCACCCTGTACACGCATCGGTGGAAGATAAAATTGCTTCAATACTAAATAGCGATCGGTACTTCTATAGGATTACACTTCAAAAACAACTGTTTATAAAATTACGAATGTGCTGAAGATTTATGTTAATAATCTTGTCCAGTACTTCAGTACAATGAACTATGTCACTCTTCTTATCTTCTTGTTTCTGACCAAGATAACACGTGTAGTACATTATTCTAACACAAGAGGTTAATTGCGAAGTCATTTAAATACCAAAATTTAATTGAAATCGGTTGACATTTCAAGTTCATGAAAGTAGCAGTTTCCTACGAATTTCAACCGGAAACAGGTAATTCTCGCATCTTTTAATGGCTATAGCTCGACCATATATTAAACGATAACAGCATTTATAAATGAGGTCTACAAAAAGCATGTATCAAATTATTCGTTATAGCCCCAGATAAAAAAGTTGAAAAAACATTTCTTGTCAACCAAGTTAAGTGAAATTCGCGAAAACAATTTTTTAGCAATTGTTTAGTAAACGAATTTCGGGCAGAAACGGAAATTTACTGTACCGATTGCGTAGACATTATTAAACGCAAGAATTTATGTTGCACAAGTTTTTTATTTACATGCAAGTATATCGATCAGATTACAGAACAATACTCAACACATGGTTCAATCTGCGAATAGTAGAGCAGTTTTAGAGTATAAAAGAACGAGGGTAAGTTCCAATGACGTCTCCGAGACGTCATTACATGGCAAGGGGTTGAATTTCTCGTTACCTAGAAAAAGAACGACGAGGTCGAAGGAACTGCGAGTCAGGCCGATTTTCGGGAAAGATTCGCGCGCCCTTTCTTGTCGCTCGTTCTTCCGAGTCGAAGGGTTCCGCTGGATCTGCGCAAACGATCCAGGGAACGAAGGGGAACAGAACGAAGAACGAAACGAAACGAGACGAGACGAGACGAGACGAGACGAGAAGAAACGAGATGAAACAGAACGGTCATCGCGTGGAGATGCTGCAGCAAAGGAACGTTTACTCGAAAACAGAAGGGGGGCCCGCGCAGATGAGCACAGATAGAAGTTAGATCGTCCCCGGATAAGGGAGCGATCGGGAGAGAACGACGATGAGCCCCCGAGGAATCCCCCGGATCCGAAGCAGAAGCGTCGTGTCGTATCTTCTGCGCCCGATGGCGGCTACGCCTCTTGTCGGCATTATACGGAACGCGCACACCGATTATCAAAACTGTCGCTTCCTTCGTTACCTTTTCACGGGCATCTGCGTCTCTCTCTCGTTCCGCGCGGTCCGATGGACCCGTCGCGTCGGTCGCGTTCCTCGCCGCAGGAACCGTGAAATATGATTCGTTTTCTGGCAGGCCACTTCTATGATGCCCCCACGCCGGCTACTGCCGGATTCTTCCCGAGAACTCGATCGTATTTAAATGTCATTCCGTTCACTTCAACGCGGGTTGCTGTTTAAGGTCGCCGAACGAGCCCCCGGGGCCCTCTCGATTAAACTTTGGGGTCCGCCGATCGGGCCGCGGAGATAGAACCAGAAACACGGCCCGGATAAACCCGATTCGGATCGAATCGCCTTGTCCATCGACAGCTAATCTAGAATCGAGAAACGGAACTCGCGCAACTACCCCATCGAATCACCCGTTTCGAGATTTTCTTGCTTCGCGCTTATCAAAATTTCGATTGATTAGTTCGTTGTTTGTCGAAACGAGATCGCGATCTCCGAAAACGATTCCAAGGAACAGAAAGCAGATCTATGATTCCTTATGCATAAGCACTTTAACGATCTTCGCGTTCTTAAGACCCTATATTATTATTTAATTGTGCCTTATTTTGAATACGCAAGTGTTATTTCGTTTTCTTATTAAGCCATATGTTAAAAATAAAATTAAGATCTACCATTTTTGTACTGGAGCTAATTTTATTTTAAATCTAGATATGTGTTGTATTTGTGTTCTACAGCATTTTATAGATATAATCTATTTCTGGCAAACGTACGTAGAAATGTCTGAGCTCGTTTCGAGTCAACAACTATGCAGTGTTAAGTTAAACAGATTCAACATGTTCGACATGCTCCCTTGTTTCAGTGTAACTGAGTAAACGAAACAACGTGAGAAGCTACAGCAAGGGTTGCACGAAGATGGTAACGAAACTAATTCACATTTGTCTCTTCACTTCTGTGGCAAGTAAATGAAACACATAATGTAGTTATTATTGTATTAACCACATTCTGTGACAAAATTGCACGCAAATTGAAAGCTATTCACAGTTTATGTTCATAGCAAAATTGAGGTTGAAAATTCTCAATAGAATCGCGTTAATTCGAAGTCATGATAAAGTGCAATTAGTGGTTTTGATTTAAGCTAGAAAGTTTAGAGAAGTCAACACCCTGATATTATGCCCGCTAGCAGAACTTTCAATTAAAAAATACGAAGTCATCAATGTCATTAAGAATCATCGTCAAAAGACGTTCAATTGAACTTTAGGGTTCGCGAAGTGTAACAAAATTTTCGCTGTTACAAATTCTAAAACTGAGGAAGACCGAAGGTCGAAGTGGATACAAAATAAAATTAGCATAAACCGACGTATCAACCGGACAATCTTCGGGACCTTCGGGGTTCGTCTAAGATAAGTAAGTAAGACTCTAAGCTAAGAAAGTATTTTCGTGTGGGTAGATAAGCGCGTCGCGGCGTTACGTTCAATTATCTACTGCATCGTTAAAGGTAGCCTCTGGTTGGCGGTAAAACCGTGACCGTCCTGCCACGGCGAAGATGCAGTCCGTTGCCCAGGGTGCGACGCAGCATCTTGCCGTTCGCCTCGTATAAAATTTGTTGTAAGCAAGAAATTATCTGTCGGCCGATACCGGCTAATTTTACGAGGCGTCGCGCGAGCGTGTCGTCTTGATCGCGGACCGAGCGCCTAATTTTACGAGGCTGTCTCTTTTAACGCTTTCACCTTGTCGCCGGGCATCATAGCGGAGGGTTTGCGTGCCTTTTATCCGAACTCGGACAACGATCTCTCGTACACGGGCAACGGTTTCGTGATCACGGGTCCCGAGCATCGGACGGGGAACGCGCGTTCCCAGGTTCATTTGCGATCGAGTCGAGGCTTTGTGAGCCGGGGTCGGAAAAAAAAGGAGGAGAAATTTCGGATCGATGAAGAAGAAGAAGAGGAGGAAGAAGGTGGCGGAGGAGGAGAGACAGGAGGAAGGGGATACGAAGGTTGTCGAAATTGAAAAGTAGTTCTGCCTTTGGAAGACGGCGCACGGTTTGCGCGATTGCGCAACCCGTGCCCTTTTGTCCGGCGCCCCGAAGTCGAGCCGCACAAACGACTCGTTCAATGGCAACATCTGCTCGCAACAATTATATGTTCGCGTAACGCTGTCCGGTTCTCGCTCGAGCCGTCTCTCTTTCTTCCCCCCACCCCCCCTCCCTCTCTTCCTCCTGCTCTGTTCTCCCGGGTTCTCTGTGCACTTAAACGCTCGCGAAATTCACAGCCTGGGTCGGGCCGAACCGGGCCGGGTAGCCCGAAGAATTATGCCGGTGCACCGACACCGACTGATTTTACGATGCGCCGTTGAGCCCGTATCTAGCACGTCGCCGCCTTATTTTACGACGCTGCCCCTCTTAACGCCTCCTTAGCCCCCGAGATCACCAACACGCGCGCGCCCTCCGCTTGTAAACGCCTCGCCTCGATTCTCCTCGCGCCGCTTCGCGCGTTTCGTGCTGAATTTCCAAGCCGCTTCGTCGACGCCGATCATTTTCCTCGGCTATCCCGTTCAAGCGCTGAAGGCTCGTGTGATCAAGAGAAACGAACGTGACACGCTCGCAGTATAGTTATTGCGCGCGCCCTACCTGCTTGCCGACACCCCCGCGCACCCCCTTTCTACCCCTGAACTATGCCTTACACTAGGAACGCAAAGACCGTCCTCTGTAAGGAATACACGAGTACGGTATCTATAAACATGCTTGCTACTTAGTTCTAAGGGGCGGTTCTGGAACGTTCGCGGTGTTGATCGCTTTATTTTGTAGGACTGGTGATGGATTTTCTTGTCGGCGGCCGGTCACTGACCTTGGCGGTCTTTCTGCAGCTACTTTGTTATCGATAGCATTTATTTTTTCCTATGTTCTGGGTTCGATAAAGGATAGGTCTTGGGTCACCTTTACTTTATTTTCTTCAAAGAAGTTTTAATTGACAAACTGTTTTTAATACTGATTTGTGACAAATGTACCAAGAAAGTTTGAATTTGTATGAAGATGTGCGTGCTTCGAACGGTCTGTGACTTTTTAAGATGTTCCATTTGACGTTAGCAATTTTTAACCGTACTATATCGTTCTTTATTTTAACAGGATGAATTACGAATAGAATATCCCTTATATCCCTTATATTCTTCAGACGCGATGAAGGCAATCCGTGTACTGATAGTCTTTGATTTTAATGCAACTTTGAAGGATTAACCTCTTGGACTATTGTAACGAGTTAGACTCGTGACACAGATTCCCTGCAAGATTTCTTTTATTGATCTACATGCAAATTTCAATTCTCATGGGATGTTTTGTGCAAGTCAAAATGACAGGAAAATTAGTCGTCTTCCACAAAACACTCCTAATTGTCGTTATTACAAGTACATGCCCGTATTTGAGAAATTATTACATTGTAAATCCGCGGTTAAGTCGCTAGTATCATTATCTAAATCATCGTCACCCTTAGTTCCCCATTTCCACGAGAAGTAGTTCCACCGTTTCTCTTGGACGTAAATCATTTCCGCGAGGCTCATACTCGCGGATTCCGATTGCCCGTCTTTCGCCGGGGGTAGAATTATGATGATTGCCGCATTACTGTCGCCTCGTTAGAGCCGAGCAACACTGTCGAGGAACGGTCTCGTGGAATCGAGCATGTTTTCGTGACCGCGAATAAGCGATCCCCAGCATTAAGCGGGCGGGGGAAAACGGATGTTCCGCAGGGAACGGGCCCTGGGTGCGTAAAAGAAGAAGGTAGCAGTGGGACGGAAGGGTGGGCCCTGCGGGAGGAAGAGCCGGGAGGGAACGAGGGGGTCCGAGGTGCAATGGCCCGGCTCGAAGAACAATGATCGACTACCCTGCCGAATTTTACGACGTGGCCCTTTTCTTCGCGCCGCACGGGCCCCCTGCGTGCTAACCACCTTGACGGATGAACACACCATGCATAACGAATGTTACGGGTATCCCGGTGTTGCGGTAAATATCTTGGCTGCCTCGACGCTGGCTTTGCTACGCGTGCACCGCGGGCCCTGTCATTCTTCGAGCCGTAGCAAATGGAAAAATCGTCGGAAAATTCGGTTCGATGCATCCTCCTCCGACAAACAGAGAAGATAATCGCGTCGATTCCGATCGCGTAGCGGAGTTAACCGGACGATTAATCGATGAATGGGGTTTTTCACGCGACTCTTCGGAGGTCCGACGGGGGGTCAGCGGTCCGCCAGAGCCGGTCCGAAAGGATACAATATCATGAGCAGCGTTCAAAGAGCAGGCCTAGTCACCGCTCGCTACCGTACGGTCTATAGGGTCCGTATCGTTGATCTGGAATCGAGCAGCCCTCCTCATCGGCCTCGAGAGCAGGGGCCCGGGGAAAAGTAATTAAAGAATTAATTAAACGGAGGCTTACTCAGCTAAGTTCAGCCATCGA
Source organism: Augochlora pura (assembly GCF_028453695.1). Classification (NCBI taxonomy): domain Eukaryota; kingdom Metazoa; phylum Arthropoda; class Insecta; order Hymenoptera; family Halictidae; genus Augochlora; species Augochlora pura. The sequence continues at coordinate 10,656,142 of NC_135781.1, read as the reverse complement.
TCAAGGCTAACCATGGCAGGCTCTTGTTTGCCGCTGACAAAAAACACCGCTACCGAAATCATAGGGAGCCCATTGTGGGCCCGTTTCGCTACTCTCCTGCCCCCGGTACGGCATAGCCGATGAACGGACAGGCGGAATAGTAGGCAGAGGTTGTTCTCGAATCGATGCTCCCGATCCAAGAGGCGAGAGAAGAACAGAAAGGCACAGAGAGAGAGGGAGAGAGAGAGAGAGAGAGAGAGAGAGAGAGAGAGAGAGAGAGCGAAAGAAGGAGAGAGGGAGTGAAAGCCCGAGACGAGTTGAGGAGCGAACACAGCCGGACGAAGATCGAAGAGAGTAGGAATGCAGCTCGCGTGCTCCGTTCCTGTCGTTACAAATTAGAGTAAAAATCATGAAGGAGAATCGTGGCAAATAACTTGCGCAGCGGGAGGGTTCCACCGGGCCCAACCGGCGAACAATGCCTCCCCTTCCTCCTTCCTCCTCCTCCTCCTCCTCCACCTCCACCTCCACCTCGTCATCCTCCTCCTCGCCGAGGGGTCCCTTCTCCGATCTTCTCTTTTTTCCCCGTCCTTTCTCTTTCGGTTTTTCGCCTTTCTACTTACCGTCGCTCTCCGTTCGTCGTCGTTCGTCCCTACTCCCTCGTCCCGCATAAAGCCACCGTGTTCCCCGTGCTCGTTCTTTTCTTCGTGTTTGCCCGGTCTTGTCCATGTTCTACTGACTAATAATAACGATCAACCAGGCTTGAAGAGAGTTCGACGCGTTCAGCGACTATCGCTGGCCGCCGCTCCTGGGCCTCTTGGGCCCCCTTGCTCTCTCTCTCTCTCTCTCTCTCTCTCTCTCTCTGTCTCTTTCTCTCCCTTTCTCTCTCTCCCTCTCTCGTCCTCTTAGCTGCTGCTGCTGCTCCCCACGCTACCGTTTCGCTGGCCTCCCCTCTATATATCGCTTTTTCTTTCTCTCGCCACGAATCGCCGCTCGTGTCGACACGTATCGGCCTGTCGATAACTCCGTGTCCAAGATTCCGGCTGGCGTAACAGAAAAGTTTAAAGACCAGGCTTACCGGTAGCCGCTGACAGACCTCTGCCACGCCGTTGTTCGATTGTTTCCACCGAGTGGAAGGGCCGGTTTCAAAAGCACGCGATTAATCGTCGTCGAAACTCGCGGGCCCCTACCGCTCCCGCTTTCTTTTTCCTCTCTTTCTCTCTTTCTACCTGGCGAGATACGAGCGCGCTACGACATCGGCTTGTTCCGTGGCTAGGCCGTGCCAAGCCGAGCCACGCCACGCGTACGAATTGTTCGCTCGATTCCGTCGCGATCGATCTCGCGACGCTTTTATTTAAATACTTGCCGCGTTAGGTAGCCTTACGGCGAAACCACAACCACGCCGACGGTGGTGTCGCCGGCGACCGGCCCGACCGACACTCCTTTCCTCTTTCTTCTCGATCGATCGCACCCGGCATTCGCTGCTGCTCCGCTATGCGACCGTAGAGAAATCTTTTACAACGCCACGCTGGACCCGGGAATTATACGTGCACGAAATACGGCTCGATGGAACGTGATTTTTCCTTGGAGAAAGTCACGATTTAGGTGGAATCTTCAGAGCCGACTTACAGGGATCAGCTTTGAGTCGCGGTAACCAATTGAATTGTTACTGATACCGCTCTTCAAGACACTGACGACTGTTTGCACGTCGCTTACAAGAATGGAACAGAATTTATTTTTACCGAGAATCAGGTAACCGTCTTTTGATGTACACTCCTTATGAAGAAGTGGCAATATTTTATGTTACGATGAGTACACTCGTTAAAAAATAGCTAACTGGTTAAGAACGATATATGCTTTGATTCTCTAGATTAAATTGTATTTTTCATTAAATTATATATTCCATGAATGTGTTGTATTTAAACCAAATATGGAGAGTATCAAACATCATCAGTATAATTATAACAGCTCATACACTTTTTAAAGAAATTGCGACAAGTAACCTGGTCAATTAACAATCTTGCCGTATTATTTTCTTTGCAGTTACAATAATTAGATTAGACATTTTCGATTGTAATAATTACTTTAAGGAAAACGAGAACTTGTATTTACTGTGTACAATACTTAGTTATCCTCGAATTCTTAGATAGTGATGAAAAAGGAACAGAATTTTACTCAGAGTTGGAGGAACGGTATAGCATTCATACTTAACAGGCTATTACATGAAATCGCCATCACGAGACAGACTCGACAAAGTACGACAAGGGGTTAATAGGATGTAGCGTGCTCATGTTCCTGCATTCTTCTAGTGCTTCTACTGCTTTGTGTTTCACTTATGAACCTTCGTCACAATGTGTGAAACTTGGTGTATTGCGATGATGACTTCTCCGACTGAAATTCAACATTTTGAAGAAGTAGCAAAATTGCAACAAGGCAGTTTTCTGCAATTGATTACTACACTGAAGGTTATATACATTCATAGTAAAATAAATAGGTGATACGTGATATAAGAAACAAATTAAGGAAACTAAAAATGTTTACATATTTATTTCAACTTATTGTAATTGTCTAATGATACAAAAATTTGTTGTTTATATAAAGATCAGTAGTACATTGATTAGTATACAGTATACTCATTATTATATATCACAAATTAGCAATTTTTATTCCATTGAAACTTGTTTCGAAGTTTATAATAAAAAAAGTTTAAACATTCCTTCTCCATAGACACTCTAATGGTCCAAAAGTTTGACACAATAGAAAGATGGAAGATGTTGAATACCTTCGAGGTCCTCGCTGATTGGATGAAGACTGCGTGGATGTATCGTGATGAATTCTTCTATTTCATTCTTTCTTAACTCTTCTACAGTGTTTCGCATCTTTCTAAATCGAACCGTCAAATTAATTGAATTCTGCAAATCAAATTTTTCTTCCTTTGGTCAAAAACGTCGTACTTTAGTGTTGTAGTCAAAGCCATGCACGTATTCGAATTCATGAAGAACGAATTTAGGTAACAGAATTATAGATCGCTGAAGAACTTACCCCATCAACTGTCACTCTCGTCGCAATATTCCATTACCCATAGAGATCTCGTGAAATACGATCTTATCCAAATAGCGATATTTTTACGAATTCGATCATATTTGTATACGTGGTGGCTTATATATACTTCGCTCTGTTTTTTGTCCACCCCGTTTCGACAAAATCCGAATTTAGCATGAAACTTGTCGTATTTTATAAAATCTATATGTACCTGCAAGCCCACTGTCAGCGAGTATCAACGTTACCACATTTCCGCAATCGAACAATTAGTGTCAAAAATTTATGAAAATATTTTTCGAACTGTTGCTATCTCAGCAACAAGTGCGCTCTGCAGATACGTGGCGCAGATTGGCGGGCAGTAGAAGTGTTAAGACGAGGCTAATGCGAATCCCACTGACTCGTATTTACCGTAGGGAGGCTTGTGAAAGGAACGATAGGCGAGAAAAGCGTGGCGAAGAGAGCGGCCCGTTGATACCCGGTGTAAAATCAAAGGGGGCCCCCTTTTTGTTTGCGGCGACGGCCGCGGTAGTCGAGATCGCGACGTCGGATCTGCTCCTGCATCCTCTCTCTCTCCCTCTCTCTCTTCTCTTTTCTCTCCTCTCTAGCTCTCCCCCCTTCCCCTCCCCCTTTCTCTCTCTCTCTCTCTCTCTCTCTCTTACGCTCGTCGGAGGAGAGTTGTGTAGTCACCGTGGAGCCATTATCTCACCGGCAAGTGGGTTTATTAGGAACGCAGCGGGGGTGGCCTCCGGGTAAGATCGACACCAGCAACAGCAACAACAACAACCAAGACCGGCCCTTGTGAATCGGTCAGCCTCGTTACCGGCGTTCCTCCTCGTTTTTTCCATCCAACCTCCCCTGTCGAAGATCCTCCAGGCCTCCCACCCCTCCTCGCACCATCGCCGGCATTATTACGAACAATTATTAATGGCCGACGGGCTTTCGCCTCGCCTCGTCAGCCGACGAAAACGATCGAGCCTCGAAGTGAGAAGCTGTCGGATGCTACCGGTCTGCCTAGACGCCTCGGCCAATTTGTGCTCGCCAATCTCTCTCTCCTTCTCTGCGGACACCGACTGCCTTGAAATTCTATTCCCTTTGCCAGTGTTCCTGATATCTTGGGTTTCTAGGAACTCGGGATACCATCAAATGAACAATGCTTGTGATCAATGTTTCGGGGTTCTAAACGTGTAACTTGAATATCGCTCGTGTAATTTGAAAGCTGAGGTATTCAAGCAAATGATCAGTACTTCTATACAGGGTATCCTACCTAACTTGACCATCTTGAATATCCTGCGTATTTTTTATGATAAGGAAAAATGTCATTATTTTTAGTATCTATTAAAATAAGATTTCCTTCATTGATTCTTCTACCAGAGTTCGTTCTCTATTTCAGACACTTTGTACATTGTTAATATTTCAAAGTTTTCAAGATTATGTGAGATTTGAGATTGACTCTTAATTGAGTTGTATATTGTGCTTGGTGTAGTTCATTTCGCATCCAAATTGAATAGTGTAGAAACGATGATCACACAGAGTGCTCTGATAATATTTGGAATCCAGTCCCAACAAATTATACATTGAAGATGACTTTCCAAGTTTGGGTTTTAGTTTGCATTCAAATGTACGTCTCATTCATTATTCTCCTCATATGTCAAAAAGACAGTGGATTTTTTTGCAATACAAAAAATGTGCCACCTCGATTGCGAAAAATAGAAGTCTCATAACCATCGATCAGAAACAATAGAGGATCGTTTTAGTCCTAAGTGTCGCAAATAATTAAGTGATTGCTGTGAAATATTCGATTCGAGAACCGCGAAGTCGCATTCCCATGCAATTGTTCGCACCACCGAGCGATTTCCCCCCGATCTTCGTCGATCGATAGAAGAACGTGAATCGTTGATCGGCTGCTGTCGACAGCCGGCTGATCCGATTTCAGTTCCCAATCAAAGAGCGGTCTCGCTGCCGAGCGGCGCGGTTCGATCCAATTTAGATGACTCGACGGATTCGTAAATCGACCGACGCGCGTCTCAATCCCTAATAGCCACTTTACTTCGTGGCCCGCTATAATTGGGTCTTTGCCACTCGAAAGCTTTAATCTCCTGCCTAGGCCCGGGCTCCTTGTGTTCCTCTCGCCTCGCCTGTGGCTCGCTCTTGTCTTCGCTTTTGCCTCGCGTAGTCGGCAAAACCGGTGTGCGTTCAGAGAGAGAGAGGCTAACGGTAGTCCTGGATCGTCGATAGGCTCGCACGTCCGATACCGATCTTCGACAACGATTGCGTGATGAATCCGGACCCGGTGGAAGCTGAAGAGGGACGACACCGATTTGCTCGGGCGTCAAACGCACGAACCGGAGCGACGCGATTCTGGCAGCTATAGCGTGCTGTAATTGACGGCGGTCTCTCGATGCTTCCCCTTCGAGCACCTTCACGCGATTCTTCACGGAATCGTTGAATCCGGGTAACCTTCGAGGCCCACGGAATTGTGATTATTATTAACGCACAACGACACACTATACGTTATGTGAGAAAAGTATCCGGAATTTGTAAATCGATCTTGTCGCCTTCGTAACAAGTTCTATTGGATCGTTTGGAAAATTCGCTTTGCATCGCCGCTCCTTCTTCTCACGATTCTTTTTCCACCAGATGCACAAGTGCGCGTTCTTAAACCTTCGTAGGTGCGCACTTAAATTTGTTACGCGTAAGAAACATTCGGTTGTAAAACATTCAAACGACGGGGAGGCCAGGCGACTTAGGCGTTGAACATAGAACTGGAACTGTTGAATAATCAAACTAGTTTAGAATTCTTTATGAAAACTCGAAAAGTGCGCATGCCTGTACAACCTATAAACCGCACGATATTTCTTTCTGTGCGGAAAGAACAATTATACTGACTGATTTATCGTTGTCCCGTTGTATCCTTGAACTTGATCGCTGTCTTGAAAGTAAACTTGAAAGAACACGTACTACCGGTTGGGAATCTATATGGAAACGGAGCTTGTTTCGTTTCAATCAGCTTACTATAAATAATTGCACCGATTTCGGAGAGTCGTCCGATTTTAAAATAGTTTACGTTCTAAAATGATCGCTGAACAGAGTTAGCGAATGATCGATTTGCGAGATTGCGTTCTCTTTTCTGATCCACTTTTTCACAAGGCATCGCTGATCGTTTTTAACATCGGAACTCGTTCCCAGGGTTTTCGATTTCGCGTCACGAACGCGATCGCGGCGTAATCCATCGAGCACGCGTACATATGACAGCAATCAATCAGGTCGTGGAGGGTGTGCGGTAGATCGCATCGGCGTGCAATCGCGACACCCGCCGTGAGGAATCGCCCCGATTTGCATCGACCGTGCGCCGAATAATGCATAGGAGCAGTTTGAATCCTTGGTTCGAAGCGAGCGTCGGTGTCCAACTAATTGCGGAGACGTTTGCGAATCGATTCCTTCTTCCGCGATCGACCCCGTTTATAGTTACAAATAATTCTTTATCACCAACGTTCACAGACAAAACACGTTGGATAATCAGGTGATTCGACTGCGATACAAAGTGGAGACGTTGCGATCCATTAGCGATGAAAAAAAATTTCACTGACACGTGCAACGTGTTAAAAAGGGTTTGCGATGTTCTCAGAAGTACAAAGCACATAGCGATTATCCTCATACATTCTGTAGTACCTGCTACTATGCTGCGTTGATGGGAATTTCAAAGTTCGAGAAAAGCTGCAAGTTAGCTTGAAATTGCAAGAAAAACTTTTTTTGATCCTCGAACTCGCGTGCCAGTCAAAGAGAATCGCTCAGGTTGCTAACACGTAAGTTAAATATACCACCTTCTGAGATATTCTTTCCCTTCCTTGGAAGTAGTGAATCGAATTTATGTAACTTTCATAAGACATTGTAGATTGTAACTTCTATCAGGACGTATTTAGAGCTTGAAGCGATTTAGCAAGAATCGATAGCACTTCAGCGAAATCTATGCAACTTAGAAAATCCGCAACAGGTACAAATCTCGATTTAATCATAGAACGACACCTGCGGCAGAAGTGAATTAGAATTAAGTTAGAGAGAAAACCAATAGCTCGATTGTCCGAAACTCGCAGTCTGCACCGACATGTAGCAGAAAATACATTGCTCATCCTGCGCAGGCCTCTAAATTCGAGAAAACAAAGGGGAGGGAAACAAAAGATCGTTGCACTCTGCGGCAACATGCCGGTTAAGTAGCCAGCATCGTTTCGGAAACATTGTGCACACCCGGGGCCATTATGCAGGCGAAGCTCATTAAACGCGGCCATTCTCCTCGCGGAGGCAGCTTTCTGTTTCAGAAACGGCGAGCTAATTTTTTATTCAGCCCGGTCCCAGGAGCCCGGAACGTGAAAAGGCGCGGCAATTAACCGCGCGGTACAATGTATTTTTCCTCTTTTGTCGGGAACGGCACCGTTCGCCGCCCGAAAGTCATGGCTCATCGCGAAAATTGTTCCGTCACGATGCAAACGATCCATTCGAGGCAGATTCGGACCGGGTTCCAGGAAACCGTGATCATCGTTCCAGGCCAGGGGAGAGACGATCATTGGGGCCAAAACGAGGTATCTGCTCATCGATTCCAACCGCGGGAGGGGATTTCGAGTTCTCGGAGGCGCGGGACAAATTCATTAACGCCAACTTATCTTTCGATTCCGTCGGGGAACGGGCAACACGAGGCGTCGACTGCCGGTTCCGCGGTTACCATCGACCCGCCAGGTAGGAATCCTATCGGGATTCGTCGCTGCGAGGCGATCGTATCGCTGTCATTAGGCAACCGACACTATCTACGCCCGGATCGAAGCGTTTCCCCTCGAAAATCTACGACTACGAGCTGTAATTCTTCGTTCGCGCGCCAGAAACGGCGGAACGGGTGCTCTTTGATCGTCTCCCGGCCCGATCCTATCGTCTTTCCCGATTTTCCCGAGCGCCGGCGCGGTAATTGGTTCTGTGGACGATGATTTTTAACGATCGTTCGATCGTTTGCTACTTGGGCTTTCGATGTTACTCGGAGATCCTGCCGATGCATAGATCTTGTTAGACGCGTCGACTTATTCTAAGTAGGCTTCTTATACATCGAGATTTAACCTTTTGTCAGAACGGTATTCTTTTTAGTAAAGCAACCGGCGACCTGACTGTTTTAAGCCCGGTCTTGATTCTTTTATTATTCTAGTCTATAAAAATTTGAAAGAATACCGAAATACTTATTAAATTTTCTATTTTATTATACAAGTGATAATTAAGCTGTTGTATATGAAAAACCATATATGCTGACTCTTCCGCTTCGAAAGTATTCAAAGATGATAAATTCGCTTGGCTGTCAATGGTGGATCAACATGTTTAGTGTTTAATATGAACTTCAAATATACTTTACACTTTAAAATAAAATTAGCCTAATACTTTTGTATTCCTACAATTATAATAACATTAAAACGAATTTGTAAATCTAAATAAAAATTAGGGTGACCCATACGTGGAATTAGCATTTAATGAGAGAAGAAGATTGGAAACCTGATCGAAAATTACGATTGAAGATTAACTGATTGGATAAGATGTATTTATTATATTTATTCATAACGACAAAGGTTGAGGGCAGAGACTCTGCCGAAACGAATATATAGCAAATTTTATACAGGATACTTTACTTGGGAAAACATGAAACCATTTTTACACGAGTGAACATGAAGGAAATTTGAAAAGAAGAAATTCTGTGTAGCGCCATGCACATTTTAACTCTTTACAGCTCGGTACAACTTTGTAACGACACGACAGTTTATCGTGATCTTCAATTTAATTTTATTTGTAGCTATAATGTGGCAAAAACACCTTGTTCTGAATACTTCTCCTTCGTTATCAAGAAGGTAATGCCCCGCGGTTTTCAACTTTTACCGCACACACAAGACTAAATTCAAGGTTGATATTTCTTGGTTTCATGTTACACAAGTTTCTTTACACTTACACAAAGTTGACCGGACAATCAATTAAAACATTCACACGTTTCATTAAGATTTAAAAAAGATTACCTTGCACAGAAGTACCGAAAAGTTCGTAAATAAAATCACAAAAATTATCCCAAGGAAAACGAGTTCTTTTCGTGAAGAAGTTTTGCCGTTCGAATGTGAACATGCGGAAGACTTTCGAAGTAAAACTTTGCTCAAGTGAATGCAGCGACGATTCTATTCGAGGAAACGTTACAGAAACGAACAAGAAGCAGATGTCCAAAGCAAAAGTATTATTGGAGCAAAACAACGAGGAAAGTTTACGAGAAAGAAACTTAGCTTAACTCAGAATAGGGTGAACTTGGAAAAGATAAACTTTTTTGTGCTCCGGCTAAAGTAAACTTTAGAGTACGAAACTTGACTTCGCGCACGGCGTAGCAAATATTCAAAGAAAAACCTTTACCTTATCTGCGCTCGGTCCAGTAAATGTCAATAGGATCGGCTTCACGAATCCCACATGATCTTCGCACCTCGAGGCACGCGATAGTCGAGAGCCCTCTCCCGGGCCCGGTAAAATAAAATCGCGGATAATCGAGTTACAGGAATAAACATGCGGCCTCTGCCGAGACACAGCGCGTTGTATCACACTCGATCCTAACACGCTCTAATCTAAAGAGTCCGTCCTCGGATGCCTCGGTAATAGCTCGCGGAGGCTTCGCAGCTGTTGCCTCTCGCGGATCTCGCGTAACTCCTCGGACCGTGGTCCCTCGCGCGTTCCAGGTGATAACGCAATCATTTGTATGCCGGCCGTTGAAATCGAGGCGATAGCGATCGCGGCAATCCCGACTCTGAAAAACGTCACGAGGGGGGACGGGAGGAGAGGCATTCCAGGGCTAGGCGTACCCGCAGAAGGTGTTCCGCCGTTGGACACGGGACAGCGTCTAATTGATCACAAATACAAAAGAATCGGCCTGGGATCGGGCTCAGGTCCCGAGCGGAGTCTGGTGCGTGTCGACCGGTCGCTTCTATAAACATGCTAATGGCGGTTCCCGATAATAAGTTAGTGGCCTCCGATAGTCCGCGTCGCTCCGCGCGCGACTCTGTCCCTATACAAATCTCTGTATACCTACGTAAACGAAAAGAGTGGAGGTAGCAAGATCGAGAAAGAGAAAGAGGGAGGAGAGAGAGAGGAGAGAGAGAGAGAGAGAGGGAAGAGGGGCACTCGCGAACGATTTGGAAGAGGAGAAAACGAGAGGATGCCCGGAAAGTGGACACAGGGAGGAAGAGGAGGGAAGAAATCGCGGAGAGATAGGCAGAGACGTCGAGAGAGACGCGAAGGAGAGTGCGTGGATGGAGAAGACGGAGAAAGCCGGAGAGTTGGGAGGAAAGGGTGGTGAGGACGAGGACATCGAGGACGAAGAGATTCAGGGGGCCAGGAGAAAGAGGTCTGGTCTGACCACGAGAGCGTGCTTTACACGCTGATGCGTTCGAACACGTTGGGCTGGAGAAACAGCGGAAAGAGGCGAAAGTGCAGAGGAAGGAGAAGGAGAAGAGGTAGTAGTAGTAGTAGTAGAAGAAGAAGAAGAGGAAGAAGAGGAAGGAGAAGAAGAAGAAGAAGAAGGAACAGCCAAGGGGGCGACGGCGGTGGTTGTTGCGACGAGGAACCCGCCGGAGCACAGGGCGACGATTGGCGGGGAGGGGACAGCAAGGGAGGAGGGTTAGTAGCTCTTGTAACGCTATCAACCCTGTCGCTGTACATCACGTCGACACCATCCTAGTCGACTCATTTCAGTCCGCAAGAGTAGTAGGAGTCGGCTTCTGCGCCATTACTTCGCTCGAGCCGCGCCGAGCCGCGCCGAGCCGAGCCGGCCCTACGTTCGCACACGCAAACACGAGCGGAGAGGTCTGCCAGCAGCGAGAGAGTACACGCAGGTTGCACGCGAGCCTCGGCCAGCACCGAGAGGGGGACCGAGAGACCACGCTCGAGAGCCAGAATGTGTGTTATGTCCTGGGAGCATATTCCGTCCCCCCAAGGACCGTGCTGATTACGTAAAATAAAATCGTACGCGCCCGTAATGCCGGCGGAATTTATGTCGGGAACGGTGCTTTACGGCCGAGTAATTGCGCTCGGTTTCCGCAAGCCGGAATCACCGACCGATATTTGGAGTGGAAATTGTCCAGATAGAGATCTAGAGATTTTATGACAGTTTTAAGAGGGTTAGTCTTTGGAGAACTTTGTTTCGGGGTCTTTCTGTGTTAACCCTTACGTTCATTGCGAGGCACGCTTTTGCGCATTTTACATATATTTCAGTATTTGGCTGGATTGTCGATATTTAACAGATTTTTTTTATTGATATCTGTTTTCTTATTATTCTAAAGGTACTACAATTGAACGGTAAAGATTGATATAAATTTGTTCAATAACTAGGCTACCTGAGTATGTTTATAGTTGGGAAGGATAAGGGGTGCAGAAAATAGTAGAAATAGTCTAGATAATTAATAAAAGTAATATTTTGTTGCTTTTTAATTAGATAAAGCAGTAAGGTGACAGAGGTGTTTATCATACGAGTACCCGAATACTCTGGTCATAGAACAATTTTTATGCAAAAATAATAACCTTCAATGAAACGGTGAACTTCCTAAAATTTGTTTCTGGTCGAAAAGAAAAATTGCTTGAACTTGCCTCCACGGTGATCTTAACAGTTCTAGTTATAAATATTCTATTCGTCGTCTACAAAATTTTTTTATGATCTAACAATTTTTACACGTCAGAAAAGTATTTTAAGATGGTAGAAGGTTTCTACATGGACGGAGATCCTCCCAATTCCATAAACCTCATAAACTCTTCGCAAATATCATCTTGCACATCGTCCATGTAATTTTCTCTAAATTCCACGCAACTATTGTAAAAAAATACTTTAAGACAGTAAAAAGTTGTCGATCGGTAGAAAATCATTTAAGTTTTTTTCAAACGTCTTTCTGTTTGCTTTGTGTCAAGAAAGAGTTCTTAGGTAGTACAAAATTTCTAGTCGCATAGTAAATCTACTTAGTATCGGAAAATTCAGTAGCCCACCTAAAGCAATCGTCTCTAAAATCATATTCAGATTTCAATTTTACTTTCTCAGTGAGGTGATTATTGGTGCATAAAAGAGACGTCTGGAAAGGACATTTAAAAGAAGAGTTCCCGGCTCCGAAAAAGATCGTGGCTCTGTAGCGGATCGGAGCGTTGTCAAGCGGGCTGGTCGCGCGGTGCGGAGCAGCACGGGACGTGCGAGAACGTCTGTTTCTCGTGGGATATCTCCTGGCCATTTCCGTTTAATTGATCGTCCTGAAACGTTGGCACGTATATGTGCTCCGTGGATCGAAGACGATACCAAAGACGGCGGTTTCAATGGTCAGTGGACGAGCCAATTAGCTCCGTCCCAATGCTCAGGTACACTCTTCTCCCTCGGTCTTCTCCCCCTCGACACCCTCTCCCGGCGACCCTCTCTCTCTCTAACCCTCTTCTTCTCTCTCCCACTTTCTCTCCGTTTCTCGCTCGGATGGCAGTGTCTATCTTCTTCCCGCCCCCGGTCACGGATTCCCGTCCTATATGCGACCTGGAAGGCTTCCGGGCTGAAGCGGGACATTACGGCTCCCTCTCGCATCCTCCCCTCCCCTTCTCCGCCGCTGCTCTGCTCTTCCTCTCCCTGCACCCTCTGTTTCCACCGTGGACGGAACACAGAAAACCGAGGTCCTATCTTATCCGCGAAGAAGTTTATAGCCCGGTCGACTCTAATTGGGCGAGAAATCATCGGGCACTCCTTTCCCCCGTCCGCTCTCAATCTCTCTCTTCCTCTCTCGTTTCGTCTCTTCTTCTGTCCTTTTGAAAAAGACGCTCACTAATTCACGATTTCTCGCGTATTATTGCTGGGATCGTGCCACCCTTTTTCTCCCGGCCTACTCTCCGCCGCAGCAGACTCGTCTGATTTGTTTCTCCATCGGATCGACGAGCTCCCGCCTCGTACTCCGCGTTCACTCGTGTGTTCGAGATAACGGATTTTCCGGCGGAACTCCGGGATCTATGGATCGAACAGTATCGTCGCCGATGTCTTGGTTATCTTCACCCCCCCTCGGCTACAAGGACGATAACAGAATACCGATTGCTAACCTCTTGTGCCGATCACGTCCACGAACTTTATTCTCGTTTCCTATTCTTCCCGGTTAGACGCCTGTGTCTCCTTAACGAACTCGATAAATGAACGATCCAACGATACTTCGTCGTGGTCGTCGAGGAGATTTAACACTTTAAGATCAAACGCCTTGGTACGGTTGCTTCGCGTTTTTGTAGGAGTATGTCCTCTACATTTGTTAACTATCAATTGGTTTTTCTATTTTCAATATGCACTTTCGACATTAATATGTTTTGCTCTCACCCAGATCGTAGATAGTTTATATAACAGCTTATGTCAACTTGTCTTTAAACAGTGAATCATTAACGATTAGGAATTTTATCTCCTTTATAATGCCTTTGTTCCAAACAACGTTGAAGGTGCGGTCATTTTTTACCACAAGGATGTTTGATACAACAATTTCTTTGCGTGATCACCGTGTGCCAATTTGAAATATTTAGAAAGGATAGAGATTTTGTATGTTCTGTAATCTGAAACAAGATGCTTTTCAAGTGGTGATCATTAGGTTGCAAATTTCTATGGAAAATAAAAATTGTATGCATAAATTGCAAGGATAGGGATGGATTTCTTCTTTCAACCTCCTGCCAAACTTCGTCGAGTCTGACTCATGATACGGATTTCCAGCAATAATTTGTTAAGTATGAGTAAAATTCTATTCTCTTGACATGAACATTTAAGTATTGAAGTAAATATTTCTGCTATATATATTATTATTATTATTTAAAATAGAAATTATTAATCTGTCACAGTCATTAATATCGTCCAATTGCTTAGGAATTCCAATCACGAAAATTGTCGAGACACGTCATTGGATACAGTAGACAGAATCGAAGAAAATCGATCAGGTCCTGATAAGACCAGGGTCAGAACAAACCCAGGCACCGCAGCAAGGAATCGTGCGAAGCGAAATTGCGACAAATGGTGACGGTGTCTTTCCGATTGGAATGCCACCACCAACGCGGCACTGTCGCATTATCCTCTCGGCGGAGCAGGGAGTAGAGGCAGGAGGCTCTCGGGATCGGTTGAAACGCGTAGCGAGGAAGGCGCAAAAAGCAGTAAAAGAGGCGAGTTGGGAATCGCGCGCGATTTACCGCGCACGGAACGCGAACGGTGCGCTACGCTCGGCAGGCAATATCTCATTGAGGGAAGGAGGAGGTGACTTTAACGTTGGCCCCACGCTCTTCCCATGAGCAATCGCGGTTGAGACGGGCCTGGACGTGCCCGGTACGAGTAAGATCGTTAATCTTACCGCACCGATCGGTCTCAGATAGTAATTGTTACGTTCTCGTTTCTCGTGGCTGACTGCCTGAATGTGTCCGACGATCCCACCTCCAGCTTCTCTCTTCTCTCTCCTCTTTTAGCACGGTCTCTCTCACCTTTTTTCCGGCAGTGATCGCCTCCTCCTTTCCTCGACTGCTCGCCTTCTCCGGTCCGTTTCCCGCTCGCGCGTTCTCCGAGCCGCGCCGCGCCGCGCCGCTTTGCTCCCTCGTTGAAACCCCTTGTTCTTTCTTTTACGGTGGGAGTGCCGAACGATCCTCACCCACCACCGGTGTTAATGCCTTTGGCAAGTTTGTTCGCATTACAATAACCTCGGTCTTCCCCTCTTCGTCGTCCCGGCGCGGCTCCGTTTCGCCCCGTCCCATTCCGCTTGGCTCGCGGACAGCCCTATCGGCTGCCCTTTCGTACGCCTCTACGATGTTAACGGCTTCCTTTTCTCGTCTGATCCCCGTTCTGCCACCATTCCGACGGGGTGTGACTCCGCAAGCTCACGTACGCAGACCCCTTCACGTTTTCTCATCGCTCGCAACCCTCTCCGAACGAATACCACACCCTCTTGACCAACCCTCGCAAACGTAATAAAAAAAATTCTTGTAGAAATCACTGCGAGCGGCGTCCGATTCTTCTGTAGGTACGGAATGCTTTTGAATTTTGCACTGCTAACGAGACTTCATCTTTTGTTGCATAATAAGAAGAACATATTCATACAAAAGTAATAGATTACAGTAAACACTCGTACTTTTAATTTACAGTTCTTGAGGAAGGGAGAAATGTAAAGGCGAGGTCTGATGAGATATGGAACATATCAAACATTTAATGATAGCTGGTAGGCCAATGTATGCAATTATTTAATTAATTTTTTCCTTTGCGAGTCGCATAATGAACACCGCTATAAAACGCGATTTAAATCCCTGCTTTCATAATTGTATTTGCATTTTGCCAGCTTCATTATGCCTATCCCACTTAAAAAAAAAAACGCTGAAGTATAGTGGTCAGCTCTCATTCTGTGTCAAGTGACTATGAATTCTCTTGCCAGGTTTTTGTGAGCAGGCCAGGGAATCACGGAGTCTACATAAAAGCTTCGGAAGTCTTGTTACCTTTGAAAGGATCCTGTTTTATTAATAATTCGTTAGTACATACTTTTATTCTTTCCTTGAAAATTGCAAAAACATCGATGTAGCGTAAGGAGCAGTGTGAGTGAGCAGCACTTTTTGTAGCATGATCAGTGTCCTCGTTCCAATCGACATCGAAGCGAGATGGGAATTAAAAGAACTTGATAAATTTACTACCAGGATTTTGGTGTCTGATCTTCGTTTGTTGTTAACTATGATTAGTACACGTTTGCTCTTCTGACGCTTGAAGTTGCATCTATTTGTTACATATATTTGTATCATCGTCAGTATATAAGGCAATTGGATACCGGAGTTTAGACACTTCAGTCTTTAAGCTAGTCGTCTGCAAGTACTTCAGAATATGAACTGTTTTGGAATAATAGATCCAAGTTTCTTATTCGCGTAATGAAGATGTTTAGAGATTTGTGTAGGATTTCTGTCTTTTATTCAGAATTAACGTAGTTATAGTTCGGATATTGAAGTTCAGGAAGGGACAATGGTTTTATCGTTTCTTTTCCTTTCAAAGCTTAACCCTTTAAGGGATGAAACTAATAATTAGCGTTCTCCTTTCAAAGAATCTTATATTTTATATGAAACCGTACGATTTTCTTAATTTTAAAATACTTTTCAACTTTATGAAACGTCGATCGCGACAATAATATTTGCAACTCGTCATGCAAGATCAAGATGATCGTCAGAAGTTTCGTTAGTAATCTAACTGACTGTAACAATTAGTGATTTTGAAAGATGGAATATTAAAGCTTAGTTTAAAATCAGGTCTTCGACATTGACTGTCAAAAAAGATTAATTTATCAAGCATTTAAATAGAATTAGCTGTCGAGGTGGCAAAAGAAATGAAAGAATCCCAACTTATGCCTGCGTCAACTTCAAATTGACTGGAACCTCGCGATTCTAATTTGGCACCATTGCCGCGATTTACCAATCCGCGACGCTACCAAACGGAACAATCGGGTACGTCGAGAAGATGCACCGGTGTACAGGGCTTGAAATACCGTGGGAGCAGAAGCCTAGACAGATGACAAGAATTACCGGAGAGTGTCCGACAAGTTTGTTTCAATTACAACGGGGTCCTCGTCGTTTCTCGCTTCGCAGGTCCGCCGTTTCGCCTCTTTCTCTCTTCCTCGCCGTGTTCCCTTACCATGGCGCACATCTCGGAGCCCGGGGCCCCGT
This sequence comes from Augochlora pura, assembly GCF_028453695.1. Classification (NCBI taxonomy): domain Eukaryota; kingdom Metazoa; phylum Arthropoda; class Insecta; order Hymenoptera; family Halictidae; genus Augochlora; species Augochlora pura. Next base: position 10,639,423 of record NC_135781.1, on the reverse strand, counting down.
CCCGGGCCCGGACGTGGTTATAAATTTGGTAGCCGCGTTAACCGGTGACGGGGACCACGATATCCGAAATGTCGGTGGATCCGGTGTTTTCGTGCTCTCCGCCAACAACCGATTCCACCCGTGCCCCGAAAGAGTGTCGTCCGAGAGAAAACCAGTTTCGCAGTCGCGCGGATTCCTTATTTGCGGGCCCGACGAAACCGTAGATTCGAGTTAATCGTCGATGAGCCTTCTCCCCGTGTCCCCCTCCCCCCTCCCTCCTCTTCTCTTCTCTTCTCTTCTGGACAACATCCCACTCCCGCAGACGTTCGCCAAATTGCGAATTGCCTGTCGAAAGTCGGCGGAAACAGAGATGTTCGACAGATTCGAAGTCGACAGTCAGATTTCGGGATATAGGTGGTTCTATACGATTGATAACGAATGGCAAAGTCCTGGATTAAGTGAAAGACAATTTTCCACGGTTCAGCAAACGTTTCGCTCTCGTGACTTTTGTTAAACTGTCTCACGAAAATAGCGACGCGAGTCGATGTTCGGAGGTAGATATTCAAAGGATTCTGGATCTAGAACATTTAATGAGGGAACGTATCGATAGGTTTTTACGAAATTCATCTATAGACCGTACTAGATTAGTTTTCACAGTCGTATATGTTTCGTATTAATAGGAGACCGATGTACGGATCCGAGGTAACGATTCTGGATCTGCGTTACTCGCTAAGGGTTGATGAATCTTCGAGAAATTCGCGAATACTTTGTAAAAGCTCGTGCCCCAAAATCCAGAGAATGCTTCGCTCTCGTAGACGTTCTCCATAGTAGAGCCTGTCGAAAATGGACAGCAACGAAGACCTATGTTTAGTGGTAGACTAGAAGGGTCGAGGATGCAGGAGAATCGCTGTGAAAAGGTTGATGAATGGTCAGGCCGTGTATAGATTGTAAAAGATCATTTTTCAAAGCCGTGTGTGTGTGGATATTTACAAACGAATTCATTTAAATAAGAGTCACTGTTAACAGAGTTCGGTTACAGTATTATCGTCTGGACACCTACTCCTACCTACGCAGCAGCGTCTAGGCAAATACATGATCAGGATCCGCGCGGCGTAACGATTCGACCGGGACTAGTTCCGAACAGGTTTGTTCCGGGGCGTTGATTCGTTCGCGACGTTGTTAATTACCTATCTAAATGCCTGCGGCTCCGGCGAGAACGTTCGAAGGTGCTTCTAGATCGCGCGAATTTTCGCCGTTTCATCATACGTGCTGCATAATATGCTCGACTCAACGAACGTCCAAGTCACACGAGTTCATCGATGATCAACTTAAACTGCACGATCATTAGCTCGCCGATACGTCGTTCTTCTTGTTGCATAACGAACACGAATTTGATCAAAACTGGAGGACGATCGAGCATTCGTCTGGTCGGAACACACACCGTAACGCCACCGGAAGCCGCGCTGGAGCATTACACAAACGATCTTCGTAGCACTTAGCGTAACCTTAATCATAATAAATGGACCGTAATCGTAGTAAGTAGCTTCCTAGGTGCTAGGGGACATTGTCCGGCTGACATTGTTGATTAGCCAGCGACGGAGAAAGTGGGAGACATTAAGCAAACAAGAGGACGAGTCTCCTGAATGGGATTCCGGCGCACCGATCGATCCAGTTCGACGAAGTCCAAGATAGGGCCCGCGCTCCGAGTGCCGAATTCTCGGGGTTCACGATCGATCTACGGGTTTAGGCAGACACTGAAACGTTCTCACGCTCTCGCCACCGTTCGAGGATTTTCGTCGAGACACCGCGCGAATCACAAGGATCGGTGGAACACCAGATTGGACGCTTCTTTCAGCGATCGTGCTTGGTTAACTCGAGTGGCTGCTGGTCCGTCCAGTGGTCCCTCCAGGCGACGGTGGGCGAGGAGGGCACGTCCTGGTCCGTGTCCTGCACGTCGATCTCCTCGTCCTCTTCCTCGTCCTCCGGCCTCTCGAACTCGCCGTTATTCGCCAGTTCCGAGGAGCCGATCCCGGGCCCCGAGCTGGGCCCGTGCCTCTGCTGCTCGTACGCGGGACTCGAGGGCCTGGGCAGGCTCGGCGAGTCCTCGCCGACCAGTTGGCTGATCATCCTGAACGCGCTGGGCTTCCTCTCCGGCTGCTTCGCGACCGGCTCGACCCTGTCGATTCTCTCGGTCCTTTCCGAAGCCTCCCTCGACGAGGAGTTGGTCACCACCGCCCTGAACGCGCTACTTTCGCCGCCCATGCCGCCGATGGAGCAGCTTGACGCACGGCAGAGTTCTATACCGGATGCGGACTGCGGCTGCGGCTGCGGCGGCTGTTGCTGCTGCGGCTGCGGTGGCGGCGGCGGCGGTGGTGAACGCTTTAAGAGGTTCATGCGCTGATGACGCCGCCACTTTGCCCGTCTGTTGGAAAACCAAACCTAAGAGTCACGAGTTAGGTCGTTAGAACGCTCGTGATCAAAGTCGACTATGGTTCGAGGGCTCGGCGCGCTCCGAAACGAAGGCCTGTCTCTTGCTGTAGCATCGGTCAGTCTTTTAGACTCTCTCTCTCTCTCTCTCTCTCTCGCCAACTGTGCTTCTTGTCTTGCTGCAATCATAGTCTAGAGAACGAATGACGAAGACAGGCCCTCGTGGAGACGCGCCAGTCCTACAACAAACATATCTGCGATGCAATTGATCCCCACCTGTACACGAGCTTCCGACAACGAGGTCTTCGAGGCCAGACGCTCCCGCGTCGACACGCAGGGGTAGTGCGATCTCTCGAACTCTTTCTCCAGTTCCTCCAGCTGCTCGGAGCTGAAGGTGGTGCGGTTCCGTCGGAACTTGGGCTGCTCCGATCCGTCCACGCTACCGTCGTCACCGTCACCGTCTGCGTACAGAAATAACCAGGCTTTTTCTACTACTGTTATCTAGGGAACATCGATCTTTGTTCCGAACTAAGCTGACTTTGTTCCTCAAACTTTCAAAGCGGTAGAATGTAGAAGCAGAAGGTTGCTTTGTCGAACATAGTTCCTGGCTCTACGGTCTTTATACGATAACAGTGATTCAAGTTTCTTTAACCTCAGTAACATTCAAGAAGGAAAGGACAGTCTAGGAACACAAAATTTAGAAAGCGAAGAGATAAATTAGGAATAATATTCCGTACTTCAAGCGGATACTGGTGATGCTAGTTTTAGCGTTAAAATGCATTGGAAGCAAGATTAAAAGATTAGAATTAACTTGGATTAGTAGGATTATATTAGTAACGTTAAAATGCTCGTTGAAACAGAATAAGCAATCTAATTCCAATGTGTTGTGCATTGGTGTCGGCTCTAAGTACGGCCTCTTATAGAAAAACACTTGTAACACTTTTAGTGCTGATTAACACGTTCAACCCGGCGTGTACCACCGGTAGTACACAGACATTTCATTTTATTTGTACATATATCTCACAATTCGTACATAAAGCTTTATAAGTACTTTATAACAATTTCACGCAACAATGTCTGACTTCAGACTCAAGCCACCGACAATAGAAAAAATAGCGAAACAAACACGCGCCGTCAGACGAATACACAGCTGATAATATCGTGCCCCCCGACCGTACGGACTTCGAAAAAATGCGCCGGGTTGAACGTGTTAAACTGAAAAAGTATAGTATCTACTTTTAATATTGTTCTCATCACTTTATGTTATGTTTGCATTATACGAATGCCATACGGGTTATATTATATCCATATTATAAATTATGCAAACATCATGATAGATACAATATTTCATAAATGCCACAGATTAAGCAATTTTGCACTCGCCGGTACTGCATACGAACTATACATCCAAAGCTTTTGAAAGAAGAAATTATTTAAGAAGATTTAATAATTATATTTAAGAATTATTTAAGAAGATTATTGAAAGAAGAAAAAATTTGGAAAAGAAGTAAATCGAGCATACTTCTGGAGTACGGTTTGTACACGATTTACAAACGGTCTACATACGAAGACTATAGACCAACTATAGACTGCGTGCTTCAGAATTACGAGTTGCGGTGTTTCGCTGTTGCACTTGTGCTCTATCGACTCACTTATTATTCTATTACTATATTACAGGGCTTTCTCTTGCTATCCCTTCGGCTAGTAAGAAGGCGCGAGAGTCGTCAGTCAGTGAAACAGTCACAAAATCATATCGATCCACTGTGCTAGATGTTATTGGCTCAAAACTGGTTGAACAAAGATGTTAGGACACTTACAGAAAATTCTAATTTCTTAAATTTATTTCACAATTAATTATATGAAATTGCAGCAAGTACACTTGCAGGGTGTGGCACGATTTTTCGAGCACTTGCGACAGCCTGACAAAAAATGTTTTTAATGAAAATAAATCAGGGCACAATGAATAAAATACAATAAATGGATGGACGAATAACATAAGCGACAAATACTTATAGCATAATATTGTACTTTCGACATTATACGATGCTATAAAACTCGCAGGCATTGCCTAAACTGAATGAATGAAATTAAAGTTTGTACTATTAAATGTGTAGCTGTTCTAATTGTTTCGAAAGGTGTTTACATATCACGTGAAATATCTAAAAGTATACCTAGGCAAATTACATTATACGAGATGGCTCGTTCATAGTTTCGAAGGACTTCGAAGGAGGAAGTATCCTCGAAGCTATATTGAAGAGTATGTTTCGAAAGTTATTGAACGCGTTAATCATTCGTCAAAGGTGGAATTTTCAAACTACAAGCTTCTTAATACAAAATCAACGAAGACTTTCTATTCGAGACCATGAAGTATATTTCTCGTGAATTTCAAATGGCGTACAAATCGCGGGACCGTTGATTTGAACTACACTGTCGGTGGAAAATTTAACATTCGTCACAATGACTTATGAGAATAGAAATCTTGTTCAGGGATGTACAGGTTCAATAATTGCTTCTAGAAGTACATACCCCGCAACTAGTATTGAATCGTTAGCGCTTAGTAACATACTGTATAATCACATAATTCATGCTTGCAGTAAGTGTTATTGGCGCTTTAATAAACGGTACTATTTTACTAATGATCTACACGATTTAATTCGTAAGTATATTCTAATGATTCAAAGTGGATCATTTTAGGCAGGAGCCAGCAGGACAAATGGATTCTCTTTCCTCTGTACTCCTGTAGCCTAAACGTATCATGATTTTGGTACCAGTACTAAAATCTCTGAATCTATTCGTAGTTATAGAATATCTAATAAACAAGACGATTAGTTGCATTTTACAGAATAGTATCATTTTCCTCGGATCGCTACGCGTTAGTGCACATGTAGATTGCAAACTTTTGCGCATAACAACCATTTTCTACTTTAATTACAGGAACAGGAATTAAGTGGTTTGTACCTTCTTTTATCAAACCATCTACTCCAAATTCCTATGATGTTTACACTATTTTTTGATTCGCCAGTTCATATTTGCTACAAGTATACGAAATCTGCAATTGCACTTATAACATATAACACTGCAGATCTCTGTGCGAAATCATACTAATTTGTATCACTTGCAAGACACAGGTGTTAGGTAGTTTCCATTAATAATCCTGATATTCTTGCTATTTTTTTATTTACTTACTTATGTTTCTAATAAATGTATATCGGTCACGTGACTGTTTTTACAATTGGAATAAGTTGTAGGCAATGTAAAGCTATTTGTACACTTTCGAAATACTTCAACTGTTCTATACTTTATCTACAAATTTCTATCGCAAACGCATAAGATAATAATACAAACAAGATCTACTGACAGCCACAAATACGATTCTTTGAGTCTGGTTCATGGAAAAAGTAACTGAAAACCAAGTGTGACTTCGACGATCGGATGCGTACTCTGTTTCCCAAGTATAGTACTCTTTCCCATTAGTTTGCTTCTCAATGGCTGCACCCTCATACATTACAAACAACATTTAAAGAACTCGTTTACTTGGAATACGTTTCCACTAAACTTATGTAATACAATAAATGTATATTTAAAAAGAATTATCATAAGATATTCTACAGAATCTGATTACACGACCCGTAGACTTATTCCGTAACGTTTGATTAAAATCCCGGAACGTACAGCTGTAGGGTTCCGCTGTATCTATTTCGAGAAAGACTCTGTTAACAGTTAGTACAACATATATCAAAACTGATACACATATTTTTATTACAAGGAGGTAACTGTGTATTCTTCGGGTGTTTTTCTTTCCACGTATCTAGCGAAATTAGTAAGAGTACTTTATTCCGTGGAAACCTATTCTGCTATTGGAAGAATACTCGATAACTATCGAATTTTGAAAACTTGAGTCAGCAACGAGATCGAGGAATCGTAAGATAAAAAGTAAAGAGGATCAGTGATCACCTTGTAGGTATCCCCGAGCCATCGCGTCGGCGTGCAGGGAGTGGTCCGCGGTGCCAGCGGCCGATGCAGAGGCGGCTGCAGCTGCAGCTGCGGCGGCTCCCGGGCTCAAGGACGGGGGCAGCAGGAGAGCGGAAGCCGCGCCGGAGATTCCGGTAGCCAACGGCGGCAATATCCAAGGGTGACCCGCCGCCCCCGGTGCTGGCCAGCTCGCCGGCAAATGGTGGCTGGTCCTCGGGTGTTGATGGGCGCTGTTGAAGTACGGGTGTGGACGCGCCGCGTACAAACCGTAGCCGGCCGCCCTCGCGAATTCCGCAGCCGCCCTTTCCGCTGCCCTATTACGCAGGATCCGATTGATGCTGCTCACCGATGGCGCCGTCGAGTTGCTGCACACACCTGAAACCAGCGAACCCGACTCCTTCTCTCAACGATCTTCTCCGAGACCTTCTCCAGATCGTGCGATCTCTTCAAACACAATTATCCTTCCTACCGTGTCATTTGAATCGTAAGCAATGCAATTCTGCTTTCACATCTTTCAAAGACGACGTACAACGTCATAATCATGATCATTGATGGTTCACGCATATTGCATGTGTAATGTTAGATAGAAGCTGATTTTGTAAAACGCAATGGAGACGTTGACTTCGCTTGTCGTTCGAATTAAATGGTGCATTCAGGGTAGCTTGAAAATTGTCTGAAAGAAATCATGCGATACAATGACCGTACGCTAGTCGTTATAAGGAAAAGAAGTTTCCAACAATAGCGATATCGACTTTTTTCTACCATTGTTATTTTTGTCGAATTTAATAACATTTACTTGAACCAGTCTTTACAGTGTACATAGTAACAGAGAGCTCTATCCGGCGTTAGAGTTTGGTACTCGGCGGCGAAACATTTCCTTCAGAATAGTACCGTGGCACGAATAATGTTCGAACGGTTTTATTGAATAAGCGTTACAAGTTGCGTGACTTCGAGTTCAAAAGTCATTTTGAGTTTCTTGCACGAAAAAAGGAGTCCGGCACGCTCCCGAAGACAGATCAAAGAATGCAGTCCGGCCCGCGTCACCAGGCACGTTTTAAGAAAGCGTTTCCTGTGCCAGATAAAGTAGACTCGATCTCTAGCGAGGACTTTTGAAACCGCGCCGATACGCATGGCATCCGGTTCTTTCTGCGTCCGCGTCTGCTCTCGATTTTCATGTAAATGTCACTCGGGTGACGCTACCTGAATGCCCCGAAGGAGAAAGTTGTTGCGACCGGATGAATTTCGATAATTAACCGGGAAAATTACGGACGAGGATGTGTCCCGGCGCGTCGCGACGCTCCACGCATTTGAAAAGAACGTAAAGTGTGTCGACGGACAAGGCCGCGGAGCTTCTTCATTCCATAGCGCGATTGTACACCTACAGGATGCATGAACCACGCGACCACCAACATATAATTGCTCGCTGGTTTACGCCGATTATAAACGGGAGAATATACAACTTCGTTTCTTAAAAGTTTGACAACTCCGATTTGATCCGAAGCATCCCCTTTCGCTTTTAAACAATTTTTATCCGCAACCATCGCCTGTTGCGGAATTATCGATAGCTGAGGATCGCTATTTGCACGGAAATGGATTAACTTCGGATTTATTTCACATTCTAATGAAGGGCGTAATTGTTGGAAACACTTCCTCCCAATGATCAAACGAAAGACATGATTTTCAAAACTATTCATTTAATAAAAATGAGTAATAAGAATTAACTTCGTGCATACATGGAATGGGGAATATTTTTACGCGAACTTCTGAACATGCATTCATTCGCGAATCAAAATGCACATTTTAAATTGCGGACTTTTACTCAAGATTTTATTTCATAGATTATTTCTCCAAGTTCATGATGAGAAACTAATAAAATCATGCATCAACTAGAAAATTTCTTCTGAATAAGTGTCTTCGGAATCTCGGTAATCGTAAATTCTAAAATTTATGATCATTTGACGAGTCTCGTAAACCTCGTTGGTTAAGAACACTGCTTCGTTCTTGTCAAACATAAATTTGTATTCGGTCATTGACTCTTCCAATTAAATAAAAAAATTTCAATCTTGCCTACAGATCCGCAATTTACGTATTAATTCAAGATCGTTCCCGAAGGGGTAAACGTCAGCAACTGGTAATATTTTCATAGCAAGCGGCAACAATTCGCAAATTCGAGCTGTAAGAATCGAGAATTTCCTTACCTTCGGAGATGAGTCTCTCCCGGATCTCCCACGCGAAGATAGTCGGGTTTTCCCTCTTGTACTGTTCGATCTTGGCGACGACGGCCGGCGTCGCGACTTTTGGCTTGCTGCCACCGATTACGCCCGACGGGCGTAGCGTACCTGGAACACGATAGAACGAGCTTCAAGGACAAGGTGCTTTGGTAACACTGACGGTGCGGTGTCCGCCGATAAAATCGCTCGTAAACGCCGATGCTGGGCCGCGTTTATATGCCTCGTGCCGCATTCGAGCCGAGCCCGCATAATTTCGGAAAATCACGCGACCATCGGGTATCTCGGCCTAATGACAACGTCCCCGCGGCTCGGACGAATATGGTCTGTCAAATGGCGCTTATAAATGTGCCCCGAGCATACCAGCTTGATCGCATACCCCCAGAAACTGCCGCCTCTCGACCGTGCAAACGTTCTCATAGTCTGCTGGCTTCTGCGCCCAATTTACTTCACAAATATTAAACCTTGCATTTCGATATCGTTAACCTTTTCTGGCAGAGGAAAATCGAAGTATATTTAGCAAATATATATATATCTCTTCCATCAGATACACTTCAATTTCTTTCAACGCATTCACCGCCACAACTGAATAGCAAGTCGCGACTGAGTAACGAAACTGGGAAATTAAAAATTGTAGCGATTGCTTCTTTAAACTTTTCGTATGCTACAGATCCTAATAAAATTTAGTCTGATCGAATATGCGACTATATAAGTTTCTAAATTTAATCAAACTAAGAGTGTGTGATGAATTTGTAACCAAGCATAATTTGCACTTTAATTTCTAGAAAGGATTTATACAGTACATTAAAGAAGTACTGATTTTTAACGCATTATATTTCAAATGTTCGACGAAAGACAACGAAACATTGGATAAAAAGAATGGATAAAAGAAGGCGGTTATTAACCGCCCGATAAAAGCGTAGAATAATTTGCATGTGCATGTGTTAGAAGTCCATGTACATGTAATTGCAGTTTATAACGTGCTCGCTGCTGAGGACGAGTCTGATCATGATTAGTTGCTTCTACTTATTTCAGTCTGTAGGAAATCTTGCTTCGGAACGTTTATTATTTATCGTACAACGGCGAACATTCTGTCAGAGCTACAAGACAGGATGAGAATCCTCTACGGAAGTGATGTGAGTAATAGTTTAACTATTAGGCATTACATATTAACAGTTTACGATGGAAAAACGTGCCACACACGTTGAGATGTTTCTCTTTTCACAACCGTTTTCTTTCGAATCGAGAAGCAAGAAAGATATATATTTAGTTTGCTGTATTATTGTATACGCTTCTAAATATAAACATGCAAAACGTATGTGAAACGCAAAAAAAAAGATATAATTTTGGTATCATTTAGTCATAACATCCACAGTTTAGTAATTACGTCCACTTCGATACTATAAACATTCTAGTACTGTGTATTACTTTCTATACTTGCTACCATAATATCGATAATATAATAACATTGGTGCTAAATTTGTGCTGAAACATACTCAGAAATTATAATAAAATGGGTAAACGGAAAATTTCTGTAATGGTATTTTCTAGTAGAAGACTCTGGTTATCGCCTCTATTTTTGCAGCACGCGATTAAATAATCTTCGATCGAGTAGAAAAATGGTGATGGAGGCTGTTTTGCAGGAGCTTTCAAGTTTCGAGAGCCAGCGCCGATTAGCTAATCAGAAGCGGCCCGAGGCGGTGCTCTCGTGCCGGTAGGCGAGAGAAACGTAACGAGGCAGCATGGCAGCCGGGGACACGGTATCGGAAACGTTACACGCGCGTCTATTCCCCGATCGGTTCATATTTGATATCTCTGATTATCGCAGGCTATCGCATGCCGGTATCGTTTCACGCGCTAAGCTTCTAATGACTGCGCCGTAAGTCCGCCCAGACACGATAGGATTAGTATCCGATGTCGAGAGCGCCTATGCTCCCCGGGATTTCAATGCCGGCCGAGAGAGCTGTATCGTTTTGTGTCTCCATATTGCCAACACGAAACTTGCCACGAGGATCCTCTTCCTTACCCCGAACGGCCAAGTATCGGGTTCGCTACCCTCGTACATCTTCGCTGAAACCACAATAGATGCCCAGCTGCCTCTCCTCTCGGTACGGTCTTTCGCGTTCCGATTTTTTCATGTCTCTCCAACCTCTCTCGTAAACATGTCCCACAAGCTTGTATGGACACTTTGCTCTTACATCAATTACGCGCCTCGTACATGGATTCATTACGGTGTCCTCTCTCTCTCTCTCTCTCTCTTTCTCTCTCTCTCTTCCGATGTTGTTCCATCGATGTATTCAAATATCGAACAAAAAATATACGAGCGATACGAAGGCACCTATCTTGTCCTCCGTACTTTGTCGAATGTATTCGATAGCACAGATCAAGTGTCCACCAGAACAAGAAGAACTAATTTAAAAGCTCTTACGAATAGACTGTAGATTTTTATGCAAAATCAAAATGATCTACCTCTTAATTATCTTCCTCTTTAAGTAACATGAGTAAGTTGAACATAATGTGAATTATGCGAGTTAATTCTTCTAACGTTTTCACAGTTTTGTATTTCACTTTTCTCACAAATGCATAAAATTCGCAGTTTGCTTATGAATATACTCTTGTATTTTTGTGGGATTTAATCCGTCCGTACAATGTAATATTTTGTTTCATATTCTATAAGAGGATGCGCTACATGCAACGCAAAGATGTTTATCAATGCTAACGTTAGTAGCGAACATATGTACTTAAATAATCTTATACATATATTCTAGCGATGTTTATGTATCGTTGCATGTAATCATTAGTGTAACCTTTTAATCCATATCTTTTAATTTGTTTTGATATTTTATTAGAGGATGTGCTGTAGGTAATGACGCGCGGTTCACAATTATCTCACATGTTTGTTTTTGAACACCTGGAGTCTTTGCAGGAGGTCTGTTTGTTAATGTTAATCTTTAGTTTTATTTTTTATTATTTTGTTTTTTTAGAATTAACCCCTCGCACTATAACAATTAGTCAGACTCGTGCTGAAGATTTTATGCAAGCTCTACTAAATATGAATATTATTAATTCCTTCTACATCGAAGTAAAACTGAATTCTTCTGTCATCAAAGTATAGAAACGAAGGTAAATAAAGACAATTCAGGAAACAAAAATTGTCTGGTCCTATTAGGAAAATTATTAAGTACGAATAAATGCTAATCGTCGTAGCATGAAAGAAGCGATAGTGCAAGGGGTTAATACAACAATGGTTTCTTTCACTCTGGGATGTCTTCAGGTCGTCTCGAAGACGTCCAGTTTAAGTCGTAGAACGTTCAATCCGAAAATCAACGACAAACGACAAACTTTGGGACGTTCTGTGCTACCTGAGATGAAGACAAACTACCAACACAAAAGCTAAGAGATAACATGCTTAAATAGTCTTACATTGGTTAAGACAACATGCTCCTGCAACTTTCACGAGACGTTACATGCAGTAACTAAGGGGCTATCATTTGCTTTTTCCACGACATAGTACTTTATTTTGCTCCCTTGCGAGAGAACGTGTTCCACGCAATGCGTTATACGTAACTATGAAATGCTGTGGCTAGTAATGAATAAATAAAATTTCTCCGTAACAAAAGTTTCTTTTCAAAGCAGGTATAGACCTAAACGGAATCTGATGGTGAACGTTTAGAATGGATACTAGTAACAGCTATCTCAAAAAACCCCGTGTAGTTGAATTGATTTCAACTGGAAAATCAAACTTCATTTTCTCATTGCGAGGATAACATAATGGTTTCAAAGTGACATGCGTTGAACCGTTCGTGAAAATTTGATTCGGGCGGTGCACGCGCCAGTTATCATTGATTTTACTACTTTACCCCGAATGTTAGCTGCGGATAGTCTCCCCTGGGAAAACTGTCGCGAAGCATGGGTGGTACGCCTGCATAATACAGAATCGTTGGGACACGGTTCATGAAATGACATGCCGACGATTATCTGCCGCTGACGTGCACGCGTTACGTGAATAAGCCCGTGCGAAGACCGGCGAACGCAGCCATGATGCAGTAGTATAATACGTAAAAATTGCACCGCTTTGACCCTCGCCATGACGTCTGGCTCGTTTCGATCCGTTCCCTTCGAGGGAACGGGCAATTGAACCGCGTTACATCATGGCAAACAAAAGATGTCAATTTGATGAATTTCAAACGCGAATGATTGTGCGCGCGCGAAAAAAGTGACGGCAGGACAGGTGGTGTGGCTACATTGAATCGGAATAACAAGATCCGCGAGAAGATGTAATTTCCGTGTCAGAATCCGACGAGGATGTCATAGAAAAAACCGTTGCACTATTCGCGAATGCAAATGCGAGTCGATGGAAAAATGCTAATGTTTCTGACTCGCATTTATAGATGGCTATGATAACCGGACTGCGGTACTTTATGCAAAATCCTGGGCCTCGTTGATTCGAATTCATTGAAACATTTGTCTCCTTGGAAGCAGATCCGTGTATTTAATCCAACACCTAGAGATTTCAATTCATCTTTCGTTTGCCGAACACGAAAGATTCGACGAAATACAGTATACTATGCGACAAAGTGAATTTGCCAATTTCTACAATTGTTTTTGCTTGATCGGTATATGCTATTGGAATTATCCTTACGTGGATCGATACTATAGACTTACCCGAATATTTCTCGTATCTCAATTTATCTTCAGGTAAAGCGAGAAAACTGAGAATAAATTACTCACAAACTAATGACGTTGATGAGCAGAAACAACTTTCAGATTCCCACGAAACTTACTAGCAGAGTGAGGATTTCGTGTGTTTACATTGATGGCATTTAAAAGTTCTGCTGCTTTATTTTATTCGCAGTCTACTTATTGGAATATACATGAATTGTCAGCCATTGTTTGAAAGGTGGAACTGGCATTGGACAAAATCGGAAAGCGCATCTAATTTCCAGTAATTGTATCGATCGGAAAGACAATGTTCAAGGCGGTTCGCAAGAAACAATGGCGAACTCGGTTCGAAGGAAGGTCAGAGACGAGATAAAGGACGCATCAGTTGAAATGCGTGTCCCAGAGGCGACTGCAGCTCCGGTCGGAGCTGCTTGAATCGCGGGAGAGTCCTCGAAACGGACTCGGTGTTGGCAAGGTAATGGAAACCAGAGGCGCAGGCAGACTTGAGCAATTATCGGTCGTTACGTACTATTATTAATAACAATAATGACGGCTAAAGTCGGCAGGGTATCGCGTGCGCTCCCACGGGTGAAGTGCGTGCCGGGTATAAACGATGTACCCGGCTAATAGGTATCCATGCCTCGAGCAAAAATTCCTTGCCCCGACCCGACGTATCTCTCCTCTCCTCTATCGAGTGCCTGTCCGTCTTCTTATCTCCCCCCCGCCTGCCTCTCTTTGCTTTTCTGCATTTTGCTCCGTGTGCACGTGTGCACGTCGATCTACTCGCCAACAGAAAACACTTGCAAGTAAGAAAAAGAGGAGGCTTCGATAAAAGTTGTTGCTGTTGGACCCGGCGATTCTATTGGCCGAGACGTTCGACAAGCTGAAGCCCGTAATGAATAATAGTTTCATGCAGCGCGTTTTTGATAGCAAGTCGTCTGTCGTCCTGTCACGCGGATGGGGGTGCGTGCAGGTAAACGTTATCCGTGGTGCACAACGATGCTACGACGGGCAATTGTGCTAGCAGCCGATGCAGTATGCGGAAACCTGATTGGCTTTGCCAGCGATAGACATCGTCTATGAGTATCGATACTCCGCAAGTACGGTGTACGCAGATTCAACTTGGAGTTTAAGCACAGCCTATTTTGTTACGGAAGTTAGTCAGAGTTACGACAAGAATACTTGTGAAGGACAAGAGACGCTTCGTCAAGAAATGTTTCTTTAAGGCATTGCTACCTCTCGAAGAAAATTAGTTGAATGTGTATTGAAAATAAACAATAATTAGACAAGCATAGACGAACACTTTTGCTTTTTTGTCAATTATGCAATTCTAGACTGTGAATGCCATAAATGAAATTAAACAGCATGGCTAAGTGTTAGAACATTCTCCAATATTCTGGTTAGACAATATGATCTTTGTGGCGTAGTCACATTTTCCGCGTTATTGTTGTTCGTTGACCAAAATCGTTAAAACAATTTAAAGTTATTCCTTTTGTCTTTCAACGTTTTAGTATGTATAGATCACGCTTTAAGATGTAAGACAACATCTTCGAAAATATGACTTACATCACTATGATTCTAGCCCTTAATACGAGAATGACTTAACCGTTCCTTAAATCAATGTCCAACTTTCAGTTTTTGTACACTAAAAAGAAATGAACACATTCATTTCTGCGTCATCATTCTTCTTCCATGCGACGCCAATAAACTTATATTCCACGTTAAAAGAGCGACCAACTAAAATAACAGATCGGGGGTAGCATGCACCAAATTCAAGCAGTGATGTCCTCAAAGGGGCTGCAGAAAAATGTAGCGTTAAAGCTAGTGACTCTAGCGCGAAATCCGTCAGCCGAAGTACGAATGAAGCAATTACGATTTCAAATTATTAGACGGTGGGACACTATTATTCGACGACTGCCGGTGCTGAATAAATGATACGGGCGAACAAGAGCGGGCTGTTATGAGTCGACGGTACCTCGCATCATCGGAAAACATTTATCGTTACGAATTCATTATGGCGAACAAGAGTAATCGGAGGGAGAAACGACACCCGTTGCTACCGCCGCCGTTCGAATCGTTACCAACGAAGTCGAGAAACCGCCACGCGTTCCGCTCGCACTCCGCTCGAGTTGTCCCGGTATTTCCATCGCGGCGATCGATCTTGGTACAAGCGGATAAGCGGACCGATGGAGTAGAGCGGGCGAATTAATTGTCCGGGCGGCATACCGCTGGTGAAATTAGACGACATCGTTCCGCGTTGCATTCTTCAACAACACTGGAGAAAGAGATATATATTATTCATGCGAGTCGATCTCGAGATCCGCCGCCTCCTTTGTCCGTTTTCGATGTCGCGAAAGTCTTCGACGGAAGCGTCGCTGCTTGTCCGACGATAAAA
This sequence comes from Augochlora pura, assembly GCF_028453695.1. Lineage (NCBI taxonomy): Eukaryota > Metazoa > Arthropoda > Insecta > Hymenoptera > Halictidae > Augochlora > Augochlora pura. The sequence goes on along the minus strand of NC_135781.1, from coordinate 10,623,760 downwards.
CCGTGACGATCTTCGTGTTGATCGTTCTCGTGTTCCAAGAACGATTTTATGGGAGAATTCTGGCGTGGATTCCTCTTGAATTGTACACTGTCCGTATATTATCAGGAAATTGATAAACTTCAGTGGATGTCTCAAGTGACGACCTGGACTTCAAAGGGGAAGGTAGTTCAAATGATCATCTGCGTCCCGTTTCATGGACGAGTTGCTTTCTTTACAACCATGTAATTAATGATGGTTAATATCATTCGCAAACTCATTTGGCAACTTTTTGAATATTCACCTCGTAGATCTATTATTAGGCTTCATATTGACTCATTGTGAACAGGTGTTCGCTTACGGTACTTTGATATTGGTTTTACGCTTTACAATAATATAGATTTCGTGCGCGCGAGACCAGCGGAGGCTGTTCAAATTAAAGTTATACAACACCATAGAATAGTATCGATTAGACTGTAGAGTTTATGCTATTATGGTAGTATGGTTAAACAATTGTAAAATATAAAAGTATCATTTACGATTTATTGAAATTATTACTTAAAGAAGTATAACATATTTCGAATTTAAGTAGATCAATCTAATACAGTCCACATTGAACACGCTTTATCATAAGTCAGTGAAGAATCAATGCATCGTTGTAATGAAATAACTATTTCATTATCGGAACACTTGTATACTCAAGATCTTACTGTAAACAACACCCACAGTATCGAACTACACATTCCCCTAACATTACATTGCACAATAAAGTTTCTACCACACGAGGAAATCAAAGAAAATAATCTCACCGCAGAAAGAAGATCTTTGTAAACTCAAGGATATACATTATCTAAAAAAAGTAGTCGGAATTTCTCATTCGAAAGTCCCACGATGCATGTATTAAAACAATCTTTTGTATGTAAGTAGTCATTGCTGTGCTCAGTTGTGACATTGAGTTTAATCGCGATCTATCAACCATTGTGATCCAATCGAAACCTTCTTCTTAAATTGCAACAAACAGGAACAAGAAAGAAATTTAGTTCCCTGTTTAATAATTTTATTAAGTTAGTAAGAGTATACGGATAATCCTAGATTCTCTTAACCTGTGTACTGATTCAAATCTTACGAATCTATTATATTTTATCTATATTATATTATCTATATATTTGTCAAGTGACCTTTATGCAAAGGCGATTCTTGGATTTTGCATCGCGATAGTGATTTTTCGTGCACGTTGACCTTGCGCGTGGATTTCTGACTGAACAGACAAGCAACCTTATCGGTCAAACACCGTATAACACTAGATAGGATCTCGTGTGACGTTTTCCTATCTCACAAATTCAAATTACCACAATCGAGAAGGCGTTTTGAATGTTTTGAAGACTGGGAAAAACGTCGGCGTGTAAGTATTGCCTCGGGTAGGATCTTTTTTGGATGTGACAAAATCAATTTTAATGTCTCCATAAGTACCTTTTGTTTTCCACAAAAATTCTGGGTGCTTTTTTTCTATAATGTATCCTTCAAGAAAACGAAAACGTAATCTACCGAGTTCCACGGTCTAGTAATCGCAGCGATAAACCGCAGCTGGTGGTGATTCATCCGATAAATTAGCCAGATCTCGCAGAATTTTTACGGCGTCTGCGAACGTGCGAACAGGTTAATTGAATCGGAGCGGTAACGTTTGTCACCGGGCCCGGTATTCCGCTCGAGATGAAGTTATTAAATTCGCAGCGGCGCGGACGGGTATCCGTGTCAGGTAGGCGAATTCAGTTTAGCCTTGCGCAGGTGCTGAACGATCCACAATCCACGGAAAATGTGGTCCAGTGGCGTCGCGTCTGCGCGGACAGGAGCTGGTTCTTCGCCGGTATAGCAAGAGGAACGCGGCAGAGATCGTGGCCAGAGAGCAATAAAAAATGGAGGCGAGCCACCGAGCACGGGTTGGAACGTTGCGCCGGTTTTCTCTCTTTCTCGGATCGGTCTCCGCTCGGCGCTCCAACTTCTTCGGTCCTCGTTAACTTTACGAGCCGCTCGTAAAAATACCGTTCGGCTTGCTCGCTCTCGAGACTCGCCGGTAATGTCTTCATCTCCACCGGATACGGACTCCTTAGGCGTCCCGAGGTGAATATAATGTACCATAATCGACCGACCAATTACTTAACAGCGGCGAACAATTAATCCCCCGGGTCCGCCGCGATCCACGATCCTCTCTCTCTCTCTCTCTCTCTCTTTCTTTTTCTCTCTCGCCGAGAGCCGATTCCGCCCGGAATCTTTCCTACCAGATCCGCGAGCATAAGTCCCCTCTTCGGAGCGGAACGCCTCCGGCCCCCTCGGTAACCATCTTGGAGAACCTCACGGTTTTATTGACTCTTCGTCAACCGCTACGCCCGTGATCCAAGAAGAACAAAGCTGAGACGATCCGCTCGGTATACCCACGGAACAAATTCCTCTCGATCCGGGCGGAATCTTCTTTCCTCCATCAGCGGAGACAGAGCCATTTCTTTACGCGCGAGATCAACATCGCTACCTGATTATCACGGTTTACTGACTTTTCTCTAAAGCAGTTTCATTACGGGTATGTTCCGCCGCGTTGCCTCTAATGAGAATGATTCGTTTAGTCGGTGATAGAATTCCTATTAGTATCTGTTACCTTCCACCGCACCGGTTTGACTTCTTTTCAAACAACATTTTGGAGTACCTTCAAGTTTTCGTGACCCCTTGTTAAACTTAACGCATTATATTTCTTTTCATAATTTCTATGCAATGCTATTTCTTGCCAGACGGGATAGAGCGCGTATTTAATCATTTTTATACAAATTATTTACTGTACTATGTTCTCTATGTAATCACTTACACAATACAAAATATCGGTAAAGATAGTGTTAATGACATTCGGTGAAGGAGCGTTCATACGCTTTCAATTAGTGAACGATATAGATTTATAGCATTTTCTTTTATGAGTTCTTAAAGATTGCTGGCATGGTGTCGCATGGAGTATGGCTCTAATATTCTACCGTATGTTGGAGAATACGGATTCGATTTGTAAACAAGAATATTTAAATGCAGTTTTCAGATTTGCCAGTAAATGGTTGAGAATCGTTGACCGACTGGAAGCGCGCCAAATATGACACTCGATCGTTGATTCCAAGGCGAAAGGATCGCTAACTCGGGTAGGAACACGGAAGGATCGCAGCGATTATTGACAAATTATCGGGGAACGCGCCAGTCGAATGGTCGAGAGGTTTTACAGGCGAAAGAAACAGCTGTTACGAGTTAATCTGTGGCGGCTAACGAGCTCGAAAGAGCGCCATTTCTTCGTGACGGTCGTTACATCTTCGGACGATACCGAACGCGCTCCCTCTTATTTCACCGGCGAAACGCCCGGATAACACCGTAGATACCGAGCAATCTCCTCTCCGCGTTCTTTCGGTCACCTCGGACATCAACGAGCTGCGATTAACGTCATCGTGCTCGAGCCCGGTCCACGGAAAAAACCGAAAATCGCCGCGAAATTGACTCGTAAACGGGTTTTAGTGCGCTGCGCTGGTCGGCGGCCGTTATTCGAAGATCTACGACCGGTGTCGCTGGCGATCGACGCTTCTTCACCAAGATCTTAAGCCGCGAACGATTTAGGCGAACCGTGGAACGGTCGCGTCTTCTTCATACCGGAGACAATTAGTCGGTTCTTCGACGCTTGAACGTTCCGTGGCTGTCGCGTCTGCGGAACTTCTTTTAATTAGTGTTCTTGTTGTTGCATTTGTACACATCTTTTAGCGAAGAAATTAGTGAACAAGTTGATTCCAAAAATCATTCAGAACGTTTAAGCTTTTCTGAAGACCTGGTTGATGAAGGCAAAAACATCGTGTAGGTATACTTTTGTGACTGAAGTACTAGATCCATACAAGTGTATTTAATATCGTTATTTTGCTGGATTTTCTGCACTAAAGTTTACTGTGAGTACAGGAAAATTCACGGGAAAATTATTGAAATGGTTTAGCTCTTTTTGCTATTTCTAGCACGATTATTTCTGCACGTATGTATTTGGTTTAATAGCGGTAAAATAGCGAAGCATTACAAGTATGTAATTTCTGCAATGTTACACAAGAACAAAGTGCAAACTGCAGTTCTGCGAAATGCCACTAAATAACTGGAACCAACGTAGAATTTTTGAAGGTAAAGTGAATCGTATACCAATTTTACTTTGACTGGGATTAAATTAATCCGTTTGACAACTCAACACCTCGCCTGCGTTTCTACTAGGTTTCACTTCATAATGAACTTCCTCAGAGAGCGGTATAACACGTTCTCATGCTACATTGTGTATCGAAGTTCAGTATTACTTTACATCCGGTTTTTTGTGAGCATTTCAACATGTAAAATATGAGTAGGTGTGAAGTATCGGATGTTGTACTTCACCGAAGGTGGCTCTTTGAAGCTCTATCGAAGTATTACCGCGCATCAGCGTTGCACAGTAGAATTGCCCATTGGGCATGTATCAGCCTGAGTGCGAGGCTCCTCCTCTTCTGTAACGGCTACGTGGTAGGGGACCTTGCGATTGTGTTTGCGCGTCGATACTATCCACGACTGTCTTTTCTTGTGACTTAACTATACGAATTTTCTACAATCCGTTCCTCCTACATACCGGTTATCGAAGTTATCAGCTTTCATACATTTCCACTATCTGATCGCTATTTTTAGTTATTAGTAATTCTGCAGATAAGTCGTTGGATCCTTTCCATTCTAATCAATTAACCGCACAAATCATTTGTGTCGCCATTCTATTGTCACAGCAATTATATAATCTGTTCAATGATAATTGCGCATTCACGGCGCTTTGCTATAATCTAGCCAAGCATATGCTGCAGAACGGATGACTCATTCGGCCACTTTGCTAAAGCTGTACTGCAAGCTCTTTGCACGAACTTTCATTTTCCAACTTCCGCGTTGCTGTTCGATTCGATCCGAACGGTATCCGTAGCTCGCTCAGATGGCGCCGCCGCAATTACGAGCGAATAATTACCGAATGTCCGGGGAAATAATAGCGATCGATAACCGCGAGAGGCTCTCTTTTACGTTCGATTCGTGCCGGGTATCGCTTATTTGCCGTTCCCATTTCGAGCCAGGTTTCGAGCCCGAGTTAGCTTCGCTGCGCTTGGAGCACAGTCTAAGCTAACTGATTTCGCGGCGAGCCGACGGTTTCGCTTGGTTAAACGATCGCTATTTGACTACACGACCCACTCGCTCGCTCGAGAATGTCTATCATTATACCCGAAGACAGATTCAAGCTTTCTCGAATTTGATCGAGGAAGAAGGGTTCTCGCGGATCCGTGTCACGCATCGTTAAACGTATACGTGGTCGCTCGTCTATCTTTTCTGCTACCAGAAACGTTGTCGGATCAAAAAGCTCGTCTATCTTTTCTCCTACCAAAAACGTGTGCAGAATTCGAGAAAATTATCTTCCACTTTTCACAGGCGCTGAGTTTTGTCGAAATGAAGTGTGTAGAACAATGGAGCCGATTTTGTAGGGTGATAAATTGCAGCTTTGCTACGTTTCCGAACATAATTAATTTTATATTGATCGAATAAGATGTATTAAATTTGTTTAATATTTTATTATGTTTACTTTAAAATAATACAATTTTATATGTCCTATTCGATAAATATAAAATTAAGTATGCTCGAAATAAACTAAAGGGCCAACAGTTGGATCGTACCAAGTGAAACAATGTAATAAATTGAAAATTATTATGATATCATTGTTGGATCTTTCCTGCATATTCAACGCTTCAGACTTCACTCACTCATTTTTGCTATAAGGACATCAAATCCTGGATCTAGCAGTCAGACGTAAAATGTAAATTATGTTCGAGAACTCAATCTCAGAGAAATGCGAAAATTCTTTTGTCGAAATGAAAATATTGAGATACTTTAGAACTCGTTCGAACAAACAGCGGTTAAGAGGCTGCGATGTGATTAACATCTATCGTAGAGTAACAGAACTTCCGTGAACATTGCTTCATCGTCTCGAAAACTCACCCAGAAGTTTGCTGACGACTACGCCCTGTTGGTTCAAAGACAGCGCGTGATTCGCCAGGTCGTTGTAGTGTCTTAGGGCTCCTAGTTCTTGAGTCAGTTCCAACAACCATTGTCTGCCAGCTCCGCCGCCATTGCCGCTGGCGAACGGGCCCGCGGTGCAGTTTTGCAAGCTCACGCCTGCAATCATAACAAACCAACCAATTATATTTCCACTCGACACGAGGGTCAGAGGACTCGACGTCTTCTAAATTGCCAGGTAACGAGATCGTCTTTAAATTGTAACTCGACGATCTTAAAAATCAGTCCATGTCTTTCTGAAACCTACACAAATGTTTTACAGTCTAACACGATAACATTAAATTCTGGAATGATGTTAATAAAAGAATAGACTTTGATTTCGATTTAAGAGAAAGAAGTAACATCCATCCACAACTAAGCATCCAACCTGTCACTGCTACATCAAACAATGGATCATAAGGTCACTGTCGTTCATTTTCCCGAACGATGCAAATGGGTTAACATAATGAGCATAATACAAAATTGTACAACAAAGGTTTTAAGTTGGAACAAAACGTCAAATGCAATTAATTTGCATTACTTATAAAGATTTATCTAATACACCATTCATTACAATAATTTAATTTAATTTATATATACGGATGAACTCCCATTTTTACAATAACAAGAACAAAGCGCAATTTATGTTGAACAGTTAAGAATCAGTGACTCAGATGAAATTTTCAAAAATCTGTTTCAAACCAAGAAAGATTGGCTATGAATATGCCCACAATAACACGTATTAGAACGAAAGATTATTCTAGTATCAAAAGAAAAACGCGTTCCTTTAAGAGTGACACAATGAATAACGACACATTGCTACATTGTTCCTAAGACATTGAACTGTCCCAAAAAGCAGAAATTTCCGCGAATTCGGTGTGCAAAGTCGAAAGCGTGAAAATTACGTATTGGACGGGAACAATGCGTGCAAAAAAGCCGCGACGAACACCTTCCCCGTGGCGTCGTAATCGTTGCGAATTAATTTAAATTACTCTGCCGGCGGCATCCGATAGGACTGTTTAGCGATCTCGATCCCGATCTCTCGGTGGTATCGTGGCTGAGGCAGGCGCGTCGCGCGCATCTGCCCGTTTAAATCGCGGCGATTAATCACCGGAGGTGTGAAGACCCTCGTAATTCCCCGAAGGACACCTCGGGAGCGGTTCGCGACTTCCCCGTGATTTTATAGGCGGCTAATCTCGAGGACGTTTCGTTTCGTGCCACTCGATGCAGGCGAACGAAACAGAGGAAGAGGGAGAGAGAGATATAGATATACAGAGAGAGAGCAGAGAGTAGGAAAGAGAGACAGAGAAGAAGATCGAGAGAGAAGAGGAGAACTGGAGACGAGGATTTACGATCGAACGGGGCCACAGTATTGAGTGCGATCCATTTTTCGCTGGGGGAACCTTACTTTCAGGCTCGAACACGCCGATCGTATCTTTCCTCGAAGGGGTGTGGTGGTGGGGTGGCGGACACGAGAGTGCCGAGCGATCGGTAAGAAGGGTGTCGCTGGCGGACAGTTCGCGTTTCACGGCTTCTCTGCTCTTTGATTTTCTCCTTTTTCAGAGTGCTGCTGGGCTCCGTTCGCTTTTCATACCGTGAATCCGTAATTGCGTGAAATAATCACGCGATACCGGGTGTGATATTCGCCGAAGAGAGACAGAGGAGCAACGAGGGAAAGAGAGAGAGAGAGAGAGACCGGTACGGTTGCCCCGGAGGCGTGCGCGAGCGAGTAGCTGCTCTCCGAGAGATCGGGGCGTTTCGAATTAATTTCCAGGAGGAATCACGGCCGATGGAATAATCGTAATTAGCGTCCGGGCACCGCGGACGGCCCGTGATTTTACGGGCGGATAATCTTAACGACGTTTCGTACGATCCGCCAGGACGATAGTTTACGATCGTACGACGATGTTAAAGAACCGTTCGCCGGACGCGAACGATCCCGCGCATCGTGATCCCAACAAGCTCTATGTGGACGTCGGACAACGATCGGTGTCGATCTCCTCGATCTTTTCTATCTCTCTCTTCCTCTTTTTCTTTCTCGTTCGCATTCAGCTTGGATCCAGAAGGATATTCGTGGACGGGAAATTAAATTCCGGAGAGGTAGATAGAAACGGCCGGGACCCCGAGCTCATTTGTAACGCGTTGTTTCGACTGGTTACGAGCGGACCGAACGCGCGTACGCGTCCGCTCGTTTACATAGCGGCCGTTTAATTAATTAGTCTTTTATGGGCCGGCCGAATTGCCAATCGCCGCCCCGGATGGATTTTACGCGGACACTCGTCGCTCGTTAGACCTCTTACAGTCATTTCTCCGTGCCGATACACGACGACGACACTCGACAAAGTAAGGACGCGGAGGATGAGTAGCGATTCGTCGTGACCACTCGATCTCTCGGACGATAGTCTGCTCAGCTGGTGCGCGCAAAGCGCGATTTTATACTTGGCTTTAACTGGGCACTATAAACATTTTAACTGGGCCGCGGATCCGAGCCACGAAACCAAGATTTTCTCCACAGTTTGCTAGGGACTGGAGCTCAATGCAAACGTGTTTCTTCTCCAGGCGGTTTTAATGAACTAAAATTAATGTAACGATGTTGTTAGTTTCTTCTGAATTTCGCTTGCGCACCTATTTCATGGATGCGTGAATTTCACTGTCCCGTTGCATTTAAGAGAATTTAATTATGTTCGTAAATTCACTTCGTTTATAATGTAGATATGCATATGTATCAGACGCATATTCAACGCCTAGTTGCAACAAGAATGCACGAAGTCCGAGAACAGCAAAAATGTTACACTCGCGACAGACGATTTAAAAATTTTCATTATTACGATTATTTGATGAAATTTGATAGTTGAATCTAATTCGTTTGAGAATACAATCAATTTTCTTGAGACTTTCTGAAAGCAGAAATTATGACTTGAAGGTTGTACGAATTTTTCTGTTTCAGAAATTGCTTCATATGCTTTTCATCAATAAATGGTATCGACGGTAGAATTCTCTTGAACTAGTCATATTGTTGTCATAAATGTGTTTAACAAATCTAGTGAAAATTAAAATCATATCAAATGAATACTTCCATTGTCCTTAAAAGAGTACCACCAAGTATGTATTCTATTTACTTACAAACTATCTACTTTAAAATTGATTAACGGGAGTAATATGTAGTTTCTTAAAATCTCTGACGTCCTTAAAATCTGTGACAATTTTCCTTATGAACTTCTCTACGTGTAATCGAAACTTATTAGCGTAACTTTCGCAGTCCATTTTGGGGAAAACGGAAACAGAAACACAATGATGTACGATTAACTAAAATTTAACACCATTTGATTATAATACGGTAAATGGTAGCAGTATACGTCGATGACACGAGCAGCTAGAAAATGGAGACGAGAATTTCGCTATTGAAGACGTAGCGACGATAAAAAATATTAATGTTCACTTTTATTCCTCTTTTCCCGTTCGTGACTTTCCAGAAACCATTTACACGATCTAGCGACGATATTGTTCTACCGGTGGCTGCTGAGGAAGCGGCTACGGCAGTTCTAATTTGGAAGTCAAATTTTTGGAAGCTCCCGAATGAGTACGGGAACGATGTTTCGAGTTTATTGTGCGCGGCTAATTTCAATTAAGGGATATTCGTGCGCCTTCTGCTCACCTTTTCAGTAGTATTTGCGTTTGTTGGGTCGAAACGAATGTATTCTCGACGGTAGTGATCGGTAGCTGATAAATAGATTGGGGACCTGTTTGTAAAACTTCTCAGAAAGTGATAAAATATTGTACAAATAGAACCTAATAGAATATTCATCGAAATTCGGTGCAGTTCCAGTGCGACACTCAACTGCATTCTCTCGGAATTTATTTATGAAAATGAGCTCTGGAAGAAAGAGCAAAGATATTCTCCAGGCTTCGAGAGAGTGTATGTTAATTTTCCCGAACGTGTCCTATCGATGAAAAAGATTCATTTCTTTATTGCGTGCAATTGCTCACGACTTCACCGAAACGATATATTATTCCGTATATTTGCACGTCTAATATCAAAATTCCCGTTCTCCTTAATTCGTACAATGGCGGTACGCTTTTATGACGGAAAATAAATCACGCGTTATGCGTACTCGGTTTCATTAAAATTTATGAATATTAGTTTGGCGGCCCAGCCTACACTAAGATCTGCTACTCCGCATTTAATGTACGCAGTTTGTTGGAACAAACGAAGTGGAAAGTTAGAATAACAATCCAGTTAGAAACTTTTATGTCCGATGGCGATTACACGATGTATAGAAGTGACATTTTCGAACGTCCTGAGCAACTCATTTACCGTCAATAAACTCAAGAATAAAAAATCCAGGTTGTTGCCAGTAATTAAGCAGTGATACTTCAAGCTACCGACTACTTGGTAGGAATATTTGATTTATTCGCAGACAAGAGAATAACTTCAGCATTATGTACACACTACAGGTAGCAATGCATTACTTATCGAGGACTAAGTGGATGACTCAGACTACCTATTGCCTATTCACTGGCAGCAATATTTCAGTTATTCAGGACTAAAGAAGTGGTACAAGCAGTTGGTCGCCTATTCAGTGGCAACAATACTTCAATAACCGTGGACTAACAGAACGATTCAAGCTGCCGATTTCTCGTTCACTGGTAACAAGCTTCACTTATCAAGGACTAAGAGGCTAACGATTCCCTATTCGTTGGTAGCAATACTTCAGTTATCGACAACTCAAGCTTCTGACTTTCTATTCATTGATAGCGGTATGTCAGTTACTTACAACTAACGGAGTAATTCAATCTCCCGATTTTCTATTCACTGATATCAGAACTTCGTTTATCGAGGACTACGTGAATGACTCAAGCTACCGATCTTCTTATTTACTGGTAACAATGATGCAGTTATCGAGGGCTAAGAGGATGCCAGAAGATTTTAATTTCTTAATCGCTGGTAATTACGTTTTCTCTATTCGGAATTAAAAGATGATTCAAACATCCAAATCTCTGCTTATCGCTGACGATACATCCATGGCTCGTTGAATTAATTGCAAGGTTTAGAAGGTACCGAAAGCGGAGCAATTCATTGCCTCGATTGTCCGGGGGCGTCGGTAATCGGATCAGTGAATTCCTGTGATGGTTCTGTTTCGGTGGCTGTATAAGGCTAGAAGAACGATCGGCTGGCAATTTGTTCCGGTTGTGGCGAGAGAGACAGGCTACAGCGATTTCTGAGCGAGTAGTTCGCGCAGATGAAAAGCATCCGTTGCCGGTCGTTTCTCCATAGAGAAGGAGACAGAGAGAATGACTAAATGAGTAAGTGAGAGAGAGAGAGAGAGAGAGAGAGAGAGAGAGAGAGAGAGAGAGAGGGATGGAGAGAGATGAAAGCCGGTGCGAAACCTACGCGTTCTGGCAGGCGCATCGGCGCGCATTCCGCGCCCGTTCCATGTCAAAGCTATCGGAGATGTCGTGAAAACGAAAGTAGCCGATGCACCGAAAGAAATGCGTCGTGTCGTTGCATCGACGCGACGGCCGGGGCCCCTAGAGAACCGGTTCTGAACGAGTTTCTGGGATCGGACTCTTCTAGATCCTTTTCGTATACAGGGAATCGGCCCGTGGAAAAGACCGATCGTTCGCGGGCCGATACATAATCGACATTACGGAGAGAAGACGAGAAAGAGGACCTCGCAGAGCCCCGAGGATCGCAATCGACCGGCGAAAATCGGTCGATCGGCGCGTCGCGTCTCGGAGATTCGCGCGCCGATAAAACGGTCCTCGAACACTTTGGGACCGCGATCTCGTCGAGGCTCGAGACCTCGTCTCCTGCGAGGATCGCACATGCGAACCCCGAAAATCGGCGTGAAACAGAAATCGTGCGACCGACACGATCCAGTGACAGAGAGGGAAGGAGCGAGAGAGACAGAGAGAGATATATAGAGAGAGAAAGAGAGAGTTCTGGTACCTGTCTCGGAAACCCGTGCCTGGGTGTGGCTATAAATTCAGACGCGGATAGGAACGAGATACTTAGGTTATCCTCGACTAACGGAGTATAAATCGTCGCGGCTGGAGACGAATGGACACGAGATCCAATTAGCTGCGCATACCTCGATCAAATATTGCCTGCGTTTAATTAGTTAGAAACGGCTCGCCGCGCGATATTTACAAGCGCGCCGTGGATTGAATGGTTGCGCACTGGCCTCCCGACAGATCCGAATCGAGATATTATTACTGTTTATCGACCGATAATTGGGTGTAAACGTTGCCGGTTGTTTATACGACGGTTTTACCACGTTATACAGTTGCTCGCGAAATTGATCAAACGACAGTTCATACGTTACGCGCGGTGAGGTTCTAATATCTTCTTAATGCTGTTTAATATTTAAACGAACCCCCCTTTGACATCCTAAAACCCCTTATCAGAATTTTATTGTTCGCTTTTAGAATATTAAATGTTTTTTTAAAAGCGTATTTTTTTCAAATCACACACTGTTTTCCTTCCAGGAGACATGCAAATCAAGTTGGACATCTGACGCTCAGAAAATGTATTACATTGTTGGTTGTCATACTTCAGAAGTTGCGAGCGCAAGCATTCATTCAGATATACAAATGAATCTTTGTTCCAATGTATCGAGGATACAAAATTTAACTAACATGTTGGAAGAGATGGACAGCACAGTTGGCGTGACACATTGACTTCGTGTTCTTTATAAATCATTTCGATTTAAAGCCGACTGTTTTATACTATTTTATACATAGAAGTGACAATAAGACATTTAATCGCATTCTTAGCGATTTTTCTTGTAATATTAGTCTTACATCAATAACATGTAAATGAATTTTTAAATCAATTTAATATGCATGTAACCCTAAGTTCCTCGTTGTAGGAACGACTGCAATACAAATGAATTTATTATTACTAGTCTCGTAATTTTCCAGCTTCGTTTGTGCTATATTTTTTAATTATCATCCACAGATGCGATCTCAATAATAATAATGCGAATTAAGATTTCAATTTGACATAACTCACAAATCGTTTGGATCGGAGACTACAATTTCAAACGACCTAATTGCTTTATCATGCAACAAATGCGTGACTATGTTGCAAATTACGTACAATTCGATGGTGAATAGCTCGAATAGTATGAAGATTACGGAATGACGTGGCAGAAAAATCGCGGAGAAGCATTAGCTTGACGAGAACCATTACAAGACCGTGCATTTTTGCACGGACGAGTTGTGTTTAGTGATTCACGAAACTTGTAGTTGAATGCAGCCAGGAAATCAATTCTAACGAAACTAATTTCGACGTAAATTTCATTGCGCAATAAATTTACGCGCCATCAAACTACTACTATCATTGATTGCAGTATATTAATTTCTAAAATGAATTTGTGCAAGTACTGTCATAATTCATCAAACTCGCATGTCTACATATCACTGCATCTTGACGTCAATTTTACAGCGCCGTAAATTTACGTGTCACCAGATAACGATGAGCATTAATTGCAGTATTTTAGTTTCTAAATTGAACCTACACAAATACGTTTTCCAGTTCATCAAACTCAAGTGACTACAACCGATCGTAAAACTAATGAGGAAACTGTAAGTCTTAAGGTGGGAATAAATGAGCAAATCGTCACTGAACCTCCGTAATTGAGAAACAAATGATAGCGCTGTTACGAGCTCGCATTGCTTAACAATTCAGTAAAGGCCCGTATAAATACGCGATAAAGCGCTACTTGTCCTTCGAATTTGTGTCATAAGAAATCGTGTCACACAACAGTTTTCCTCTTAGCATTGCTATTGTGTATGAACGGTGCATCTTATTCCATACAAATACGAAGAAGGAAATAATTTAATGAATTCGCTATGCCATCATAATTAGTTAAACGATACTGGAAAGAAACTTTTGTAGTGTTGTTCGCCATGTACGAATTATCGAAAGTTATGTTCCGCTTGATTCACATTTTTGAATTTCATTATATACAGAAACGTAGTTTCAGTTGCGCGATTGAACGTTATTATTTATTAGTTAAATGGTAATTATTATAGAGTAAAAATGACAAAATAACACATATAATTAGCCAATCTGTTAAATTTCGTCGAATCCGTAATAATTATAGATTATCAAGTTGATTAATATAGGCAAGTTTACAGCTCCACGCGAGTTTCAGTATATTATATTCAAGAGAGCTCGCAACGTCTTCGACTGTCAGAATGAAATTTGTCAAAGCGACGTCTGAAATTCTGATAGACGTCTCGGTGTGACGATTCTGAAGAAGGTCCTAATTAGCGTGCGATGGTAAACGAGAGTGACTGCTTGTTACGCTACAATAGGGAACACGGATTCGAGAAGACATGTCTTCTAGACAGTGAGAATAAGGGGGTAGGGGTAAACAAAGTGGCCCAAAGGCGGACAGATGAAGATACCTACCAACTACCGGGCCGTGATACCTGCCTCGAAATACCTGCTGGGTGTGGCAGTAAAATCTGCCGGATAGAGAGGCGGTGTGTATCGGCTCGTTCCCGTAAGTGATGTCATTTCCTATCTCGCCTTCATAAACAACGCATCTTGTTTACGAATTCTCTTTTTCTTCCTTCTCGCGACGAGAGAAAGAAAATAGAAAGAGCGAGAGCGAGAAAGACAGAGAGAGAGAGAGAAGGAGAGGAGAGAGATGCGTGAGGATTGCTGGCAGGCACATTTCCCTTTTGATATTCTCCTCAGGAACGATGCAAGATCTGGCAGCTCGGTAGGCTGCGATAATGAAACGTCTCAGGGATTTGCTTATTTTCTGCTGGACGGCAGAAGCGTTCGGTCGATTGCCAATGGATTTCAAATTGCTGATTCCTGGATGGGACGCTTCATTGTGCTCTCGAGAATATTTCGTTTCGGCCAGGAAACGTCGTTGCCGACGTGTATTTTTAGCTCCCGATTTATGGTACCAGGCAATATTGGTATCCGGTTGTTTAAACTTTGCACGGTGTATTCATTTTACTTCTGTGCCAACCGTGGCGTTTATTTGTGACTCTATCCATCGGTTGTTGAAGTATTTTTCAGAGTGCCAAGTACGCTACAGTTTATTAGTATTAATTAGCATTTAAGGTCATTAGTTACGGTGCCTGATTTCATCTTTATTAATATAATAAACACACTAATCAGAAAACTAATTGAGAAGATCAAGACTTGTTTTTCTAAATGCCATTGCTTCTCTTAAGACATGCGATTAGTGTTGCAGATCATCTCTACACTCTTACTTTAGTAAAAATAAAAATTAATTATAGTAAATATTCCATGCAAGGTTGCGTGAATTACTATCGAGCCTTTTCAATTAATACTTAACGATCTCATTGCAGTCGTTTAACGAATCTATTTGAATCATTCCATATAAATTTTCTGTTACATATTTATCAATTTCCCTCGTCGAGATCAATATTAATTCTCTTATTATACTTGACCTAAACAGGTAATTATTTAAACTAGCAGCTAAAAAATTAGATTTTACTTAAATCAATAGCCAGATACTACATGTTTCAGTAAGTTGTACAAGACAAGTTACAAGGCATTCGTCACCATTATCAGGTAACAGCGTAGATCCCAGGTGAATGGTGTCACTAAACAACAGCATGGAACCAGGACTGCAGTTAGCTGTTCGTAAACCCTATCCACTGCTGCATTTCGCTCTCTGAATCTATATATCAACACTTTATTTGTCTTCCAAATTTTCGAAAAACTTCTTGGTACGCAAGATAATTCTTTACGGTATCTGTGATGTAAATTTTTGTTGCGAATAATAAACTTTGAAAGATATTTCGATGACTTCGCCCTATGATTTCTTTCTCAACAATGCCGATTAGAATCAATTAACCGAATATCATTCACAGAATAATAGAACTTCGTTTCTATTTGACTGAAATGAATGACATCGATAGTTGGTGTTTCGTAACTGAACCGAACCTGCTTCGCTCAACATCCTTTCGTGAATGGCCTGTCTCTGCGTCACAAATGGCCAACCATAACATTACAATCAAATAAGAAAAAGATTCCAGCAATCATTCAGTTACTCTCCAACACAAAATCATTACGAATACTCGAGGAAGCAAAATGTCAATCTTGGAAGTTCCAAACAATCACCGAAACGTGTCCAATGAGCCGATCGAAGCGTGGTAATGGATCTGTATCGAGAGCGTGAAGTTAATGGGCTAACGAAACGTGGTTCGACGATTAAGCCGACCGTCGTTAATGACCGACGATCAAAGTCATCGTTATCGGTCCATTGGCAACAGACTCGTACAATCGGCAATAAAGCCTGGCAATGGTAGCAGATTCATAAGAGAGACACAGCCGCGATCGGGACCAGTGTAGAAGCGGTCGGTTCGGAACAATACGGATATCGAGCGGTTGAAGAAAGAGTAGCACAACTCCCCGCGAAAAGACGTACTGTTGGCGACGCATTGAAACCGGTTCTGAACGAGTATGGCTGGTAGCCGAGAGCTAGGTCGTTTGATCCGGCAAGTGTAAACCACGGAAAGCGTCTCTCTGAATATACCAGTAGTTGGGTACGCATAGCCGGCCGCTTCGATCCGATGGGCATTCT
Organism: Augochlora pura; assembly: GCF_028453695.1. Taxonomy (NCBI): domain Eukaryota; kingdom Metazoa; phylum Arthropoda; class Insecta; order Hymenoptera; family Halictidae; genus Augochlora; species Augochlora pura. Next base: position 10,607,111 of record NC_135781.1, on the reverse strand, counting down.
TTGGAGCGTTGATTACGAGCCTGTTATCAGAGGGGGTGCCGGGCTGTGTCGGGGCCCAGTTTGTGGGAGGGTCGACGGGCCTTTTACAGGGCCGTTTCTTCGATCCCCGTCGCGAACGATCCTCGGCGATCGGCAACCGTAGGCGTACCAGAGCCGGACACCTTATGACGAGTGTTCGACGGCGGATTGAACCCGAGCGACCGTTCAATTAACACGCTCCACGAGTGAAAGAGTGGCACGTCCCACCGACGATAACGCACGCAGAAAATGATATTTCTCCCGTTTACGATAGCCGTTCACCGATCCGGCGGACACGTCGTTCCGAACCGTCCCGCGTTATGGTAATGTCCGCGCGCGCTCCACCGGCGTCGTTTCTCACCGGGTCCGATGATGACTTAACTGGCCCGTCGATAAACATCCTCGTAACCCGTGTCCCGCGTCGTCTTTATCCCTGGGATATATTCCGCGAGATCGTACCTTAGCCTCGATGGAAATTCGCATCTCTAGCCGTCTTTCTCTTTCTCGGTCTCTCTTCCGATCCATTTGTCCTCTCTCTCTATCTCTCTTTCTCTTTTCCTCTCTCGTTCATATCTTGCTTTCGATCGATCTATCGACCGTGCGTTATCGTTCGCGGTTAAATGACGCGTAACAACCGCGATACATCGGGGAGAGATCGCCGGTGATTTCGGTGCAGCGATTTTTCGCGCGTTAACGAGTTAACCGGCCCCGAACCGCTCCGATCCCAGATACCATCGGCCGACAGGGGCAGATCGTATCATCCCTTAAGAAGCGACCTACCTACCGAGACCGGCCGACGCCGCTTTCGACACCTGGAGAACCATGAAACGACGTTGTTACGCTCGTTTAACGCGATTTACGATGCCCCTACTCCTCCCCACCCATCCTACTCTACTCCTTGCGCTCCTCTTTTTTCCGCACCGACTGCAACCGGCCGATGCAGGAACGCGAAACGAGACGGGACTGCCGGTGATGCGCTACCTCGTTGACGATTGCTGCATGATTAACGAGCCGCGCTGATTGGAATGACTGAAACCGAACCGATTGCATCGCGGCGATTGTGCCAGGTAACGAGAACTCCGGCTCGAGACCGCTGTTTATTAACTGCGAGGCGGTTGCATCGAGAACAGGTCGGCGTTGCCTGTCTTGCGAATTATTTTTGTGGAATTGTTTAGGCGAGCTGGGAATACTGATTTTCTGGTGTTTGTTCAAGTTTGGACGAAGTCGGTAGATTGTTAGAGTGCATGGAGTTTGTCGATGAGATCGATTAAGTTGCAGATTAATTTAGAGTAGTTGATGCTTTATGGTTCAGGTAGATCGCATTGCAGAGGGACGATTCAATTGTGTAGCTGCACGTCGTAACACAGTTGTTTGGAATTCCAAAAACATAAACTAAATTAATAACTTTGGTATTTACATATTTAGGATTGATTTTAAAGGCTTTTTGAGCATTATAAGTTACTTTGAAATAACTAACAATTATTTTACCGACATTGTTTATACACCGACACGTTGAAACATGAGAATGAATAATGTGTTTCTCATTTACAAATCCTGTACTTATTGTTCCCCTGCACTTACAACTGTTTCCATTGTTGCCATTTTTTTCACAAAGTAGAACAGATTCTCTCTATTTCTACATCTTCTATACACGAAGTGTCGATAATAACATTTGTCGATGATTTCAACGTGACGGTATATAAATAATGTCAGTGTGATGCGGAGTCGCTGAAACTGGTCAATGAAACATTGTCAGTGAAATGATTATTAATGATTTCAAGGTAATCTCGTGATTATTGCTCCTTAACCTACTAATTCTTTTTCCTCGATACTTTTGTCACAAAAATAATTATATTAAAAGTATGTAATAACATTTTTTCGATCAGAAACGATTAGTTCAATTTTACTTGATATATTTATAAGTACGAATTGAAAAATATAACTAGCTTACTTTACTTATATGAACACGTAAAAATGTACACATATCTTAACTTGCAGTATCTGTTGATAGGTATAATTAAAAAATCTAAGAAATCTTTGCCTTCATTTCACTGTTTGTGGCTAATATGTGCGATGGAATTTAAATACAGATCAGAACTGAAATGGAGATCAGAACTTAACAGCAGTCGTCGGAACAGATCTTCATTGGTTTTCACTCTTGAAATATTTTATATCTTTACGTCTTGCATCTGGCACTCCTTTGAAAGTTACCCCATTGGTAATAAAGTTTTCTTAACAACGCTCCTTCCATGGTAGAGTATTTTGTGTATCGAAATATCAATTGTACAATTTTGTATGTATTAGTCGAACTGTTTTACGTCATTATATGGTTTGTTGTCGCAATATTGCCGTATAAATTAGCGGACAAAAAAAGTTTCGTAAAGTTTTAGGAATGCAATATCGCTTTTAAAACTGTACTAAATAACTTAAATATTTTTAGATGATAGAGAGATTAGCTTACTAAATCATTATTAAAATGCTTTATTTTAGATTTTCCTATCGCTTGGAATGATTATTCATTCGAGCCTATAATGATAATTTAGAAAATGTGTTTCGTCGATCTCGGTAGGTTATAGGCATGCTGAAAATAAAGAAGTTAATTAAAGCTCATTGTCTATAGTATACTAATCCCTCTATCACCTAAAAAATATTCAAGTGATTTAGTGTAGTTTCAAAAATGTTATTGCGTTTTAAAAAGCTGTGTGGAAAATGTTTTAACTCAATGCATGTATAGTGGTGACCTGCCACATAAGAACGTTAGTCATTTTAACAAATACACATTATTAATATAATGTTTAATGAATATAAAGCTAAGCATTTAATGAGGAAAAGTATATAATATACACTAACAGTTTTAAGTAGCTGACCATAACTGTATATTGTTAGAAGTTACATAATTACAAGTAACTGCAAAAAATTCTCATTCAGCTATCTTTAATGGCTTGTAAAGAATATATTCCGACAAGGTTCATCGTGGCAGAAGTAAGCATTCGGGAAAACACATTTTAACAAGGTTAATATATATCTATTACTTTGTTTTTGTACTGCAAAATAATATTCTTTAATACTGCATTGACAACTATAATCATATTCCTACTCATGAAAAAATATAACGTGGCAAATCGTGTCAATTTCAGGTGAAAGCGTAACTTTGAAACAAGAAATATTTTACTCTACTTTCAAAACTTCGGCAAATCTGCGACTCAGTTCGTACATTCAAACTTCACTCACTTCATTAATTTTCAAGCAGGTTGGAAACTCGATTTTAGTTCGCGCTTTCGGAGTACGAACTACTGTGCGTCGTTGCGTATCAATGATGACGGACAAGCGTTGCGTATTACATACGGATAGGTATGCAATTGTGATACGCAACAGCGATACGATTCGATGATACGACAGAAATAGATGGACGGTTTAAGATTTATTAAGAATGGAAAATTGAAAGTGTGTTGCGAGATGATCATGTATTGAAGTTTTTCCTATTCGTACTATTGTTCAATATTACACAGGGTATTTCAATATAGACAGCGATATTCGTACATTTTTTTAACATTTATTTTTAAACCTATTAAACTGTGTTATGATCTTTGCCATAAATGTTTAAAATTCGCAATCTATTTACATTCTATCATAAGATACATATGGAATATAATTTGATGGAATTGATTCCTACGGGCATTCTCAATTAGCTTTAACTTTAATAATCCACAATAAGATCCATATCATGAATATGGTCTTCCCTGTATGGACAAACTGTCTTTCTATCTTGACTCCCACAAATATTATTAATAGCCAACAGATTTACTGTAAAATCATGTCTCTACGAGCAGTTTCTGTCATCCCTGCTTGTTACAGACATTTTCTTGAGCTTTACAAGTCAACCGATGCGACAAACGTATGAAGATTCGCTGTTTAATCCCAAATTATTTTGCGGATTTCATGCATTCGTGATAAAACTTGAATATAAAACCACCGTCACATCAACTAAAATGCTTTTAAGGGGATCAGAATTTCTCTTTACCAACAACTTCTTGCAATCACAAAGGAAAGTGCAGTCAACCTTTTTTTCCACGCTAAAATCTGTAGTTTGACAGACGTCCACGATAAAAATAGATCGAGGATCATCGATCCGGTATTGAAGAATTGCGCGAATTCGGCGCGGCAGTCACCAGTTGATAAAGGGCGTTGGTTTTCAGCCGTCCGTGTCCAGAAAAACTGTTGAACGTACAATTAAGAATAGCATTCTTTTCGTGCCCGGTCACATTGGTTCCCGATTCGTTTTTTCGGTGACGCGAGCGTGCCGAAGTGTTGGGCACGGCTCGCAAAAACCGTGGAGCGACCTTACCGATTTCCGATGGTAACGCGACCGACAGAAACGGTTGTCCAATTAAATTTAATTGCGCCCGATATTGCGGCCGTGAGTAAAAAGTTGTTGTCCGGCCACCTCAAGTGTTCGCTATCCATGGAAATTTTGCAGATTCGCCGTGCGATGCGAGGCGTGACGGCCGTGTTTCATTGATTAGCCCTGGCGTCCCGATAATCGCGACAGTATGCTCAGGTGTTCCATCCGATCGTCGATTAATCGCGGAATTCACGCGACGCGCAATTCCGCTAATAAAAAGAACAACACCGTGGGACGCTCCAACTTAATTGGCTCGTCTTTGTTTACCCCGGAGTCTTTAACTCTTCGGATACCGCACAGAACTTCATTTAAAACCGCTCTGTACACAGTCACAGCCTCCGAGGCGCCTATCCTCATGTTTATTAAATACTTGGTAAACTACACGTGTTGGTTCTAGAGGAGAATATGAAGAAATTCGCTCCAGGAGGTCTTCGAATCTAGGAACATGGATTGGCAAATTACGGAGGGTGTGCATCTCGGATCAAACGGAGGCGGGTCAGATGCGCGCGACGATAAGTAGGTATTTATTAACAACGTATGTATGGCATGGCTTTGGGCGACGTGTCCGTCATCTATTTGCCTCGGCAAAGTAAATGGCTTGAAAAGTATTGAACTCAATCCATTGGTGAATGTAGCAACCGTATAATGGGTAAAGTTCTAACAACTGTGAATGTGAAAGCAATCTAGGCAAGAAGCTTTCCAGCTTTATAGCTCCTTGTTAAATATAGTACAAATTACGTTTGAAAATAGAGCTAAGAGCCGATCAAATGAGTTTAAGGGAACGTATACGTTAGAGCTGTGAGAAAGCTATAAGTCAACCCGTTCATGTGTTCATAGTGTAACTAGGGTAATAGCATGATTGCAATCATTTGAAGCTTCTTAAAGCCAAGTAATTGCTCTGCTATTATAGAGCAATACTTACACGTATGATAATACATGTACAAAACAGTATTGTTCCTAACTTGTGCAGCTCCAACACAATCATACCCTAAAAGTATCGAAGGTAACACAGGTCCGGTAGCAAACGTAACCACGATTTAAGATTCCGTGCTATTAAATTATTATCCTCTACGTAACTAAGAAGACTAATTAGAAGAAGCAAACAAAGAACATTGTTCGGTACCGATTGACAACTCGTGCAAGACACAGTTAAGATCTAGCTAATGACAGCGAAGGTGCAAAGAACTAACCGTCGATGAGGGAGACAGGCGGCACGGTCATCTGTTGATGGTGATGGGCGGCCGGATGTTGATGGGGATGCGGCGGGTGGACCGGTAGTAGATGGGACCTGGTCTGCGAGAAGGTCGGCGAGGGTGGTTCCCAAGGTCGAGTGACACCGGTGCTGGCTGGCGCGTCGTCGTCGTGACAGCAGAACTTGTCCGCTGGCTGGGCGGAGCCGCTGTTAACCACTGGATGTCCATCGTTATTGTTGTTGTTGTTATTGTTATTGTTCGCAACGTCCCCGTTGTTGTTGTTGTTATTGCTACCGGCGGCATTGTTGCCGCCAGTGAGACGCGTAGTAGTCGCGCCTGTCGCAGGGCTACCACTACCACTAGCACTGCCACTGACACTACCACTGCCAATGCCGTCGACCTGCACCATTTTGCTGTCGATCGCAGCCGCCGACTTGGCAGTACCAGGAGGGGTCGCGACGCCGCCACCGATCATCATCACCAGACGATCACCTCCAGCCCCTCCACGCCGGGCAGCACCAGCAGCTCCTCCTCCTCTTCCTCCCCCTCCGCCTCCTCCACTTCTGCAGCAAAGCCGACCCTATGTTCGAGGCGTTTCTCTTCCTGCTCTCGCATCCGACGGTTACTCACGGCGCATCCAGCCTCAGGCGGGGGCGATCCTCCCCCGAAGAGCTAGCCGCTCCACCCCGAAGAATCCACCCCCGACGACAGAACCGTTCCCGGCGCGTTTTAGTCTGCGATCAGAATGGATCACCTGAGTCACGAGTAGAGCGGTACCAGTAGAAATCGGCGACCGAAAACCAGCAAAGTTGTTCCGGGGTCGCGAACAGTTTCACAGCTCCTTAGTTCACGTCCGCCCGGCTCGGCATGTCTCGGATCGGCTGTTCTTGGTCCTCGCGTGCACCCACACACAGCGGCGTTGTCACACAGGTAACACAACAGTGGGCTGGTGGTTTCTCGGACGGTCGTCGTCGTCGTCGTCGTCGTCGGTCGTGTACGTGTGTCCGTCGCGCTGGCGCAGGAGCGCGCGAGCGCAGTCGACGCCACGGTCCGGCGTGGCTTCCTGCGTCCGATTAGCGAAGCAGAATGACATCCTGTCCGGCGGGCCGACGACGATCGCGATTCATCGTGGCGCGAGCTTTCACGTCGGCTGTCTGTCGGGCCTCGTCTACGTGGACGAGAGCGTGGTCGATGCGAGCAGGCGACGCACGGCGAGAGGAGTGCTCGCGAGCGCAGGCGCTTCGTCCAAGCTCGTGACTACCTCCTATAGACGTGTGTCTGCCCTTCTCTTCGTCCCTCCCTCCGCTTCGTCTCCTATAACACAAGCTCGAGCTCTCTTCCTCTCCCTCCGGTCTCGGTCTCGGTCTCGCTCAGACCGTGTTGCCCAGTCTTTGCTCCGATACTCCCGCTTCTTTCACGGCTTCGCAGCCGCTTGCCTCTCTCTTTCTCTCTCGCTCTTCTTTATCCTTCTGTCTTTCTCACCACCGGTCCGTCCGTCCGTGCTCCGATCCCTTCTCCAATAACGGGGCGACCGAACGAACGCGCTCACCACGGGATAACCTGCTCGCGCTCCGCCGGATTCGAGCAGATTGCCTTCCCGTTCGGGGTTTCGAAGCGCGCCAACGACTAGCCTTACCCCCACCTCGTCACGCCTCGCGAGAACAGCACCGACTACTCGCGTCCAGGTGAGATCCCAGATTTCAGGTAACGAGTCTCCTTTGCCTCCCTCCGTCGGTTCCTCTTCGGGCCTCCTCGATCTAGCCGATAGAAGCTCAAACTTGAAGTACCTTCGATTAGCTTGTTCTTCAAATGTCTCCGATTCGCGAGTCTACAGTCAGGCCACCGCTTCAGGGATGTTCCGGGGCACTTGAACTCTCGTTCTCCACTGTCACCTCTGTTCACCGAAGACGAGGTCGCCGACCAAGAGGAAGCTCGTCGAGTACATGGGGCAACCTGCTCGCGGTCCGCCGGATTCGAGCAGATTGCCTTCCGTTCGGTGGCTCGAAGCGCGCCCAGACTAGCCTTACCCCCACCCTGCTCGGCCGAGGTGAGATCAAGATTTAAGGCGCCGCGGTGCGGAGCGGCGCTGACGAAGACGAACAGGAGGACGTGGTCGTCGAGAGGACGAGGAAGAGGCCGAGGATGGCGAGGTAGGGGAGGGTCGGAGGCACCTAGGCTAGCTAGCGGACCTAGCCCGAAGACGCGAAGTTCTCGCGCGTTGATTACGATCGCGCGCAGCCAAGCTCGATCGTCGAACGCGAGGAAGAGGAGGTGACGAGAGACAGGGAGAGGTGGATGGACAGAGCGGCTTAGTCGAGTAGCACCGGCTAAGAGCAAGGGGGAAGCCGGGAGCCGGCTCTCGGATGCATGGAACAAGCCGGCTAAAGGCAGCCAGGTGCGCACTCGACGCCGCGCATCTGAGCTTACCCGACGCCCACCGACCATTACCAGCCCGATCGACCAATTGGGCGAACCGGTGGACGCCCACCGATCTGTCCGGGCTCGCGCGAGTCGTCGCCCACGCCGCGCCGGCGAGAGAACCATCGCGCCCTTCCGCCTTCCGCCTTCCAACGGCTCCTGCCGGTCTTTGTCGTTTCCGCGGACGGGATCGATTAATTCCCGAATCGGATGTCGATGTCGGATGCCAGCCTACGCTCCGGATGAGCCGATTCCAACGATTATCCTCGTACCCGAATCCGCCAGATTTCGAGTCGGGTACACGCCCTCGAGCGTCCCCGATTTCTCACCCCGCCTGAGGCCTCAGCTTTAGTAATTTTGCGAAACGATCATCATGCGAGCTCTACTGGCATTATTTTTAATATAAAATGTAGACGGAAATATTCAGGATTCGGACTGAACCGTCATTATTATTGCAGTCTGGTTAACTCTAGAGACGATTGATTTTAATTTTGTAATTTGTAACTTAATCTCGCAGTGTGGTTCTGTTAATGTATCCTGAAGTAGTTTTGTGGTGGGACAGCAGAAGTCCAAATTGCTACTTGTCAGCCTACATGTTGACTTAAATAAGACTGTTCTACGGTAAATTGTTAAGTGATATATTCCTTTATATTCGAAACGGTGGTCGGAAAGATAACAGCACATTATTGAATATCTTGTAAACGATACGTGTACTTCTACGTCGGCAGTTTAAGATAATTCATCGTACAGTGTGTAGAGCTGTTAATGTTTCTCGCATAAAGGAATCAGGCGCATTCGAGTCAGACGTACAATGACTCACTCAGTGTTCAAATCAATATAACCAGTACATTGCAATTCCTACGTGAACTCGCGCTTTTCGAATCAGCGACCTCTACTTAGATCATTCGGAGAAAACCGAAATACGTTGTTGCATTTTCCTTATTATTAGTTATAACCTTACATACTAATCGAAATGTGTGGCTGCATAAAAAAATGACTGATGAGTATCGAGAAATATAACCTTGAAGAAGGGATCTTTTGCGCCACAATAATTGCCATATTGTTAAAAGCATTCTTTTAGACGCATTTTCGTATAGTTGGGAGCAGAAGATAATTATAGATGATATATCCATTCACCCTGTGGATTGGATGGATGGGTACGAATAGGTGAGATCTGGTTGAAAAAATAAGTTGAAAATTTAGAACAATATTTGAGACAGTCGAAAATAAAGACTCGTCCGTATTATGAATAGGCTGACTCATCCGTTCATGGGCGACCAATTGTACTTAACACATTGTGTGCGATTCCAACGATTTTCATTTGGCTCTACGACACGCCCTTTTCTGTCAATTTTATGTCCATTTTGCAGCGGAATTGTACCGGGAGTGGGCGTTTTGCGAGTAAATTTAGTTATTCAATTAAATCTCAATAGATCGGAAATTATTTAATTTTTTAACCAACTTCTCGTATTTTATATTGATATATATAAACAAATATATAAATAGAAATATTTAAATAACTACCATAAGTATCAAGTATCAATCGTCAGAAAACGTACTAGTACGTGTCCCGCATACAATGTGTTAACGTAGACACTCGTGTGCTCAAACTCTATTTTCTTTTCCTCGAAAAGGAAGTATTATTTTTAGAAACTTTGTTCTACCTTTTCGATTCGTTTTTCAACGATGAATCGTTTCCTGTCAAATATGTTATAATGTTATAAGATATATGATTAAAACGATGTATACTTTAAACTGCTAAATATTCATGAACGAAGTTATCAGAATGACTGCAGAATGATCTGGTGTGACTGACTGACGTTTCCGAGACCAATTTATTCAACTAGTACTAATTATTTGGTTTCAGAAGAGGATGAGTTTCAGCTTAGAATTCCTGTCTGATCTTCGTTAACCTTCATTTGCATCGCTTGTGAATGAAAGACAAGCATGTAGTAATTTCTTCAGACAAGATTGTTTGAAATTCTATCACGGTAAATGATATTTAGTACAAAGATCACAGCGTATCTTGAAGTTGTTCAAGTGAGTAGCTTCAAAACTTAGTACCTCATCGATCTTTTTACATTATACATTGTATTTTGATGATGCAATGATTTTTATGGTTAGTTTGTGCTATATTAGACAATACCGGCCGCGTGCACTTGATACTTCTTTTACTAATTTTAGCATTCCAGCTACCATTGTTTTCATTATACCCAAAGAAATATTCTTCCATTCGGCTTGTAATAATTCTCACCAATATTTCTCAGATTTTATGTTATTGAATATACATCTGAGATAAAATGCGACGACACATAATCGTTTTATAGCATTAATTCATATCGTTTATTAATGCATACAATTTCGCATCCGCATACTAATGAAGGTGTATGTTTATTTCATTTTCCTACAACTGATGCATAAACTATTCATTTTGCATGGAGATCCGTGGTCTAATCGCAATAAAGCTAATTAAATTAATTCCCACCGAAAGCGTTTACAGTTTCCTTCAATCCGCTATCGCAGATATCATCTGCAATGCTTTTCCGTTGAACGACGCCCGACGTCCCGTGCATCTCGCGATCTCGTTTTCCCGGTGATTATGATCAAGAAGAAATACGATCGAGCCGCAGACGACCATGGGAACCATAGTGGAAAAATTACGGTGGAAACGCGTACCGTTGCGTGGCAAACGCGAGCGTTTCTCGCCGAACCGAGCATCGTTGCAGGATCCTGCTCGGGTTTGCTCGATTTGCAGAGCGAATCCCGTTGAGAATGTTGAGATATTTTTTTGGCGTGGTCCCGGCCTGAACGGGTCTCTCACCTTCCGATCCCTTGCTAATTTATCGCTTCCTATGATAAGCGAACGGGAAGAGGAAATTGATTGGCCGCGGGAAATTGTTTCGCGGAGATCCGACACCCCAGAGGCAAGTCCGCGTTTAATGATCCGTACAAAAGCCGGAGAGAAACAATTAGCCTGGCTACTTAGGTCACGGCTGCCGGAGTTTCGTCATCACGCGATGATTTCTTGGGCCAGTGTCCCTATAATGACGACTGTCGACTCGCCTTGTACAGCGGTTGGAGCTGACAAATTCGGCGACTCGTTTCGTTCAAATCAAGTTACCGATGATTAAACATTTTCGGAATATAAAAGATAACAATGTTGCACTATACGGGGTACGTATCCCATTTTACATATATTTAATAGAGAGCGTACTAAGAAGAGAAATACATATCTCCGCATCAATATTACACGGAAAAAGTGACATAATCTATATGGAAAAATACAAAATCAATTCTATTAAAATCGTTGTACATGCCATAAGATATGATGTGTAACTTTCGATAAAGTAAATCGTTGAATAACAGTTGATCGAGGTAAACCGAAATTAATGAGGAATAATATCTTAGGACACGAGACGAAATCATTTAAAATTTTATACATAAAGATCGAGTCGGTTTTCGTACGTCTCTATTCTAGAGCCATTGTGTTCGCTTGCAACACATGCGGGGGTAATCGTAGATTGGGAGTGCCAAGGGGGTTTCTAAGAGACGAGCCATTGTTCTCCGACATTTGCGTTGTATTCTTTCGATCGCTGTAGTTTGATATTTATGGCATGCGGACCAGATATTACTATAATACTTTAGTTTAGGACGTACCAGAAAAACATATCGTAGATAGTTTTTCAGTAGACATAACGCCTAATGCTGAGCTAGTAATGTCTCTAATGCGATATGAAAATAACGAGTTAGAAGTTTATAATAATCAAAATGACGTATACTAGTTTTATCGGTCTGTTTTTATCGAGATTCTTCAAGTAAGAACATTTTTCTAGCACTTTTCCATCAAGAAGATTTAATTTCGGTCGAGGTATTCACCGTTACAGAAAGATTTATTAAAGAAATCGAAATAAAAGACTGAACCGTCGCAACGGTAGCTAAATCGCCGTGCTCTGAAGCAACCCGTAACACTTTATTCTTCTTTTGCGTCAGGAGCGAGGCTCGAAAGAGATAATAGCACATCCCGGAGCTTGGACTGTTACGCGAGTCCCGAAAAAACCTCGTGATTATACAACCGAGAGCCATTAAAGTCATGATACGGCCGATTGTTTTCGTTTTTCCAGCGAAGAATGCGAACACCGCGGCGGCAGACCGAGTGGCACGCTAACAGATGAAACCGGTGTACAGTACATTGGAATCGAAAAAATCAACATCCTGATATTAACACTAGAGGTATCGAACAGTGTTAGTTGATTTATTTAAACACTGCACGACCCTCGTTAAAATACATGCTCGAATAACGACACTTAATCAATAGTCTCACATCAATGCATTTTATGATTTGTGTAATACAAATTGTAAACGACCATTTGTTTTTAGTATTTACAGTCAGACATTTTGGAATCGAGCTTTTAAGATAAAAAATATGAATAACGAGTAGCACACTTTAATAACGATTGTTGTCCCTTGATAAGAGTGATTGAAGCTGACATCTTCAAGAAAATCCTCAAAGTGCTTTTCAATTCTCAAGGCAGATAGTTCTTAAGACCTTAGAAGATGCAGCTTTTAACAAATTGGAATGTTTACAGCAAATCCTCCTCTACACGATTATACAAGAATTGTTTCTCTCTTCGCTTCACTGTTTAAATTATCACCGTACGAAATCATCATTGTCACATTATTTCAAGTGCACACGTCCGCGTCTACTTCCATTGTCGATGGTCTCCAACGGACTAGTACGTTCCTTGGAAGAATCGTTTAGAGTATAAGTATATATAGAGAGACTATAGTAGAATCGCAACGTTGCTAGAATGTTATTTTGGTATTTTGAATAAGTATTCAAAGTCTATCTATATATACTCTATACCCAGAGTATAAATATTGTCCTTCCTCTTCTTTTTCTTGAGGTTATGAGCCAATTGAATATCTGATAGTGTTTTTGACGTGTTTCTGGGATGTTAAGACGGACTTTATAAATAATTTTTTGACTAATCTGGCAATTAATTTGTAAGCTATATAACAATACGAACGTGTCTAGAGAGTTCACTAAAGAATATGTTGAAGAAATTGATAAGAAAGGTTATGAATGATTCTCAGCACACTGAATTATATCTTTGTGAAAAGGGATCGCCATTTGAATGTTAACTAAAAAAAATTTGGGTTAGGAAGAGGCGTATTCCAGGGCGACAGTGCTAAATGTTAGACTGAAACGTGTAACTAGCCGTTCGAGTTGGAGAGGTAACCGCGGATTTGTAGGTATCAGTGCACGGCGGAGCAGAGCCTTGTACTTTTGGCTCGCTAAAAGCCACCAACAAGATTACCTTCGAAGTTCCTTCACGCGAGCGCCGCGAGGCGAAATCGAACTGACGGGAAGGAAGAAGAAAGGTAACGAGCACGATGCAAATTCTTTCTTACAATGGAGGGCCTTCGCGTGCCGGTCTGCCGGCTACATACCAGCAGATCGATGGTAGCTACCCCTAAGGAAAAGGTTCTCGAGTATCGATCACGAAATGCTTTGCTTCTCTGCCTCCACTTTGCCATTATGCTATGAATAATAGTTACCGACTAATAGGAAACATTTTGCTTTCTTTCTTCGCATTTTTTGCTAATCCGTCGTTTCGTAAATTTCTCGTTCCTTGCGGATACCTCCCGCTTCCCAGCCCCCCCCCTTTCCCCTCTCACGCTCCGTCTTTTTTGCCGCACAAAATGGAGACGTCGAGCGTTGCGTTTGTTGTGTCGGGGATGGCGATGAGCATCGAAACCGTACAAGCATAATCGCCCGTGTTTCTGTTTAGCGGTTTAAGCGGCTGGATTGTCCTACATCGATGATCAGTCACGCGGCTTTGACGAGCAGCCTAATAGTCGAGGACAGGCTTGTTCTGGCTTAGACACTCCTGCGGACACAGAACTGAAAAATTATACCTTTGCCAACCGTCTGTTCTTTTTATCTTCTTTGAAACTGGAATTTGATTCTGATAATTTCGTTTTTCTAAAGGTGTCACGAAGTAGCACTCTTGCTAACATGCCACTACATTTATAATAATGCATTAGACTGTGGCAACAACCGAATATATTATTCAATACTGATCTCGGTTTACTATATTTTATTTATCGAATTTAGTGGCGAATAAACGCAATGACGAAAGCAAAAGAAACCTGTAAATTGGTAAAAAGTGATCAATGAAAACTTGCTTCAAAATTTCGAGTTTAATGATTAGACTATTTGTATTAGAATGTGGCTGCTGTTCAGTGAACTGTTCAGTCTCCGACTGTATAGCGCAAATGCAAATGTGGAAAACTGCATTATAAGGATAGACGTAGAGCAGTTACACATGGATCAATGTGCGAAGATACACGTGGATCGGCGCTGCCAACTTCTTCCATTTATTACTATTATCTAGAATTTTTGATGACGGGTTTTAGAACAGAAGAAGGAAAATAGTGATTAAATTAAGATCGCTAGAGACGTAGATACGTGGAAGCACAAATGTTATTAACCCCTTACTGCACTTTGACGTGTCTGGCTTGTCACGCATCAATGTTATTTGGTTCTTTTAAGTCGGAATAAAGTTCTGCTATTTGTTATCAATATATATATGAACTCATTTAAACGTGGACACACTATGGATATAAATCTTTTGTTGCTTCCAAGAAATTATTTAAATCGAAAAACTGTTAATGTTAGAAAGTTTTTGTAATCAGAATGGTTCTAATTGTTAGGAATAATTAATGGAGAATAGTGGTTAATGCTGCAGTTTGTTTAAAAGCGGCATAAAAAATCATGGAATCTAAATTTCAAGCAATTAAAATTACATATTATTTTCTATTCTAGGATAGGTATTCACACTTGAACGAGTGGGAATCATAGTAGCGCAAATAGCATTTTCCTCGTTGTGAGAAACAAGGAGTGTTATTGCGTACTAACATATGTATTGTTGACTGACCAAATTTATTATTAAGGTAATTTAGGTATAGATTAGACTTTAAAGTATAAGTCGAAATTTGAACACCTGAACACAGCTTTGCTTCGTGGACATTTTCTCGTATAATTTATTCGGTTGCGCAACAGTAGATAAATGTGAAAAACATATTACTATATATTATACATAGAGTGAACAAAATACAAAAAGATATGGTTCAACAATGTCATAGTCTAAGTTATTAAAAATCAAAGAGTTGTTTTTCGTTTACAGATATTAGAACATATTGTAAAACTTAACATTATTGTAAAAATCAACAGTTATCTTATAGTTCTCTTAAAATCGAAAGTCAAATATTATGTTTGATTATATTACATTACATTATATAAGAATTTCTTAATAAATTGTAGAAAGCTACAAAAATCTCATTCATAATTCATCAAATTATTCTAATTTCTATTGATATTATTATTTCATATAAAATTGTTCAGCTTTTTATAGATACAGTTTAGTTATCGGAAAGCCTACTAAGCCTCGGTAAATAAAAAGGTTGAAGAGAATTTTACCAACCTCCAATTTATAATTCCTTCCGTTATTTTCGCGAGCAGTTCGTTGGTTATTTGGCAGAGAAACGACCGAGCTTCAAAGCATTGTCTGAAATTGACAGTTATGTGGCTGAGATTGTGCAGGGCCGACGGGAAAAAAAAAAGTGTAGCGATTTGGGAGTGAATGGCTGCGGGATTCGCCCGGTCGTCAATTGGCGAGATAAATCCTGTTAGGATTCGGTTGTTGTGGGCTAACAGTTTTCGGACCCTTCGCTGGCTGGCGCCCTCCCAAATCTGCTAAACGATGCGGTCACAGTAATTTAGCCATCGACCGCAAAACTAGCAGCCTGCTTCCCTCCGGGGTTTAAGGTCGAATGACCTCACCGAATGGCCCGCCTGAGATTATCGGCACTCCGAAAGCTCTCACGAATCGGTGCGCCGCGATAATCGGCGGTTCAGGTGCCACTTGGCTGACGCTAATTTTCGCTGTTTCGTCGCGACTGCGAACCGAGCATTAAATATTTGCCCGAGAGTTCCGATCCATCGCCTTCGAACATTGATGATCGCCATCTCGATAATGAGATTAGTGCCGTTATTTGGACAGCTGAATGAAACAGCTCCGACACTGTCTGCCGCGATAATGAAGTCGTCGACCAACTATCCTGTCTTGAAACTATAGGATAGAGAGTTTAAGCCAGATAATTAAAACATAGGAAAACAAGAATCTTTGCGAAAATTGTCTTCTTAATTGATTACTTTCTGCGAGTTTGTTAAAGGAGAAGTTCATTTGCAGTGACTAGAAGATCTCTTGTGATAAACATAGATCTTCAGTCAAGAGATCGCAAATCTTGTTGAATTTAAGAAGTTTCTGTTTCGAGATGTGGCGGAACATTTGCATAGAGATTTTGTACATTGCTAATACAGAGAAAAGTCTTCTGATCGATGAAATGAATTCTGTCCTTAACTTGATTTTACAGGAATAATTAATGAATGTTGGAATTTGCTCCAAGATCCGCAATCCAACGATCCTAAGTTTATCTGCTTGGCAATGCTTCCAATATAAGTAATTTCCGACTGTCTTTAAGATATACATTATTAGATTATAATTACAAATTAATTATTAAATACTATCACAAAGGGCTGCAAGTGGTAAAGTTCGATAGCTATGATTGTCTTGAACGATATACAGGAGTTAACCAAGTTGCTTCAATTTTGCACTATTTTTACTACCGTTACGATGCAACATGAAGTCGCTAATATCCTATCGCACTTTGTCGAATATGTTCGCTTTCGTGTGACTTGATTTGCGAGACATATTATTTATGATCTAATTTACACTACCTAACAACAAGTTACATTTCTGAGAAATAGCGTGATATGAAAGAGAACTACGTTTCGACAAAATGCGAGGCGATATTAGTGACCCAGACCCAGGTCCGTGCCAAATCTTAGCAAACATTGGTCGGCTCATCGATCATCTTTTACGAGCGCAGAACCGCGGCCGAAATCACGCGAGTCAGCGTGGAAAATCGCGAGTCCGGAGGCTCGTGACTAATTCAATTAAGGACGCGTACCTTTTTCACGCAATGCGCCACGCGACCTGCGCGCCGTATCCTTTAGCGGCTCAAAGGATCGAGAGGGAGGAAACTAAAGGGAACGAAAGGAGAGAGTAAAGAAAAAAGAAAAAGAGTAAATATATATATATATATTTTTGTTCTTTTTCTTTATATATATATATATATATATATACATATATCGCAACGATTACCGAGGGCGAGGGAAGCCGGGGCCCACCCACGCACGGCGGTAACAAAGATTTATCATGGACACTTTGCATGCTCGTGGTTTGGCCGCGCCGGCGGAAAGTCCGTCCACGAGCGCCGCTATTACTACTATTACGGTGGTACGGGCGACGGTGATAAATCATGCGACAGGAATGATTCGGCTAAATTGCTGCTCGCACGTATCCGCGCTCGAAACTGCCCCTCGCTCGTTCCTATCGGTATATACGCCCCCGTGGTCCGAGGGGGTGACTTCCCATCCACCCCGCTCGGCTCACTCCCATTCTCGGTGGAGCGGAACCTAGAAGAAAGAGGCAATGTCCGTCATTCGCGTCAACTACGCACGCGTCCCAGTAGCCATTGGTCTATTGATTTTACTGGGTCCCGGGGGGCTGCGTCGGCCGCCGATTCTCTCGCCACTCGTCGGGGCAGTTTCAGCAGAGGCTGAAAGACCTGCGGCCGAGGGCGTGGCCACGGTGGGCGGTTTCCCGGCGAGGCGGCGTGGTGGGGCGCAGTGGCTCCGCAATTGGTTAGCGTTACCGCGTCCCGCTGCGACCGACACGCTATCGGCTCTCGCGCTTGCTGCAACCGCTTCTCGCGAGAGATCCTTTTCCTGGAGGCCGCAGAGCTGCAATGTCGACCCTGGTCCCTCAATCCGAGGAATTTAGCGATCGGTCCCTCCGTCGAGCACTCTCTTTCCCGGGTCTTGAATCGTGAAAGGTGAGGTGCTTTTTTTAAAAGACATTTTCGTTGCCGCCATTTTTATTGCGAAGGGTTGGTTCTTACGGTATCTAAACACTTTGTTTAGCCTGTGTTATCCTTTTTATAACAGCGCACCTGTATATACGCTTTCTAACTAATCTCGATGACTATGTCGAAGTAAAAGACATTTTTATTTGATAAGAGCTGTGAGTTTTTTGCTTATGGAGCAAAAAACGGGTTGTGTCCTTCTTTGGAAAATATTTTTATTAGTATATATTATTGCGACGTTGTACTTCGGTTCAATGTGTAACTAGTTTTCAATCATTCTGGCGTCGAGTGTATTAGGGTATCATTTTTGCCAATATTGGCTAGTTCTTAGTTCTTCGACTCTACGCCGTTTTGAACGTAACGGACACGTAGATACCTCGAGTATGTCACTCGATACTTGTGTGACGTGCCAGGGCAGTTCTATGCATCTGAATATTTCAGTGAAAGTAATAGGGGGGGGGGGGGGGTCAACTGCTTTGTCTTTCTATTTTATGATAAACTGTATCTAAAGGACTTATTTCTTGTTCATAAAATCCCCCATCGTGAACATCCTCTCTGAACGAGAATTTGCAGAAAACTTGTTTAGAGTCCGCCTTTTTCCACGTTTTGCATCGATTTTTATCCCGGTTTTAGAAACGTATATTCATATACGTTCTATGTTTAGCTATTTGCTAGTACAATATAATGTAAGCGGAGTTTTATTCTTCAACGAAGACTTTCAACCATCCTAATCGTTTCGACGATAGTAATTCGTCTTCATTTGGACACTGAAAATTTAGTATAATATCGCATATATTTACCTTTACTTTAATTGACTTGACTAATTTAATAGTTAAACAAAAGCGTCACAGTAAAAGCAATACAATCGAATTCTCGTCTCTAATGAAAATCCGTGATCATATTTCGAAGTGTGAAGACGCATGATACTGTCGCAACCCTCATAACATTTATCTTTCATATAATCGATTTTGATGGTTTACCAATAACACAATGTTAAAATTAAATTGAAGTGTTTGTCTTTCGTCGAAATGTTTTCAATCAATAACTGTTTGAACGGCAATAGTACATTTTTATTTTGAAGATTGATGACACAGGATAACGTTGTGCCTATCAAACTATTTCTCTCGTCTTCTCTTGATTCAATTGGTGTCTTATAAATAATTCTTTAACCATAGTATAAATAGCTTAAATTTTCTACTCGACTAAGATCTTCCGATCAATCCGTTTGCATTAATAAAAAATTGAAATATTTCTCACATTATCGAAAGTTCGTGTTCGAAGAAAATAGAATTCAGGTCGGCTACGCGTATAACGACTAACGGAGTCCATAAAAAATTTAATATTATTCCATAGATGGTTGAAGGACTACGGAGGAAGAGGTGGGGCAAGGACTATGCCGGGTTTTCTGTGCAGAATTATGCGATCAGGAGGCCGATAGTTTTACTCGTCGGCTACGCCGTAAGTAATTTGCGGCGGTCGCGAGGGGCGCGGCTAATTGCGGCCCTCGCATAAGTCAACCGTCCGCGGTGTAGTAAATACGTCGCTGTTCGTAGCTAAGAGAGCGTGAATCGCGCGTATTTGCATGAGACTCGCGATATTCGGGAATTAATTCTCCTGTCGCGGTGCTTCTTCCTTCTTTGTTCTTGCCTGTTCCGCGACCCGACTGCATTACGATCGGAGTAATTAGCGTGTAACCGGTGCGCGGAGCGTGTCTACGCCTCTTCCCAGGAAGTTTTCGCGAAACTTTTATCGTTGACGTGGTACTTACAGTGGTAAACACCCTCTCAAGTCGTTTACGTACGAAACTGCTCCCATTTTCTTAGACCGTGAGAAATAATTGTATGAGCATTTTCGCGAAGTTTAAACGGTGTCGTCGTTGTTTAATTAACCTTTTAGATACGGCAGGATTTTGCGCAAATAAAGTTTTTCGTAACTAAGTTACGATTTTCTCTTAATATATATTTTTTCCGGATATCTATATATAGTACTAATAACATATATTCTTTTCTTAATATATTGTATATACACACTTTCACTTTAATTGTTTGCTTTAATAAATAATAAAACAATTGAGTAAAGCACGAACCATTCGCGAAAGCCACTATAGTGGCGCGTAGTATCTAAAAGGTTAATAATCACGATCACCACGCGTGAAATCGTTCCTCCTTCATCTCATTCACTCGACGATCGAAACATTTTCGTGTCACACGTCCTTATAGGAAGTTCATAAGAAATTGTCCTGTTATAAGATAGAATGTCGCCCTGTATATACTACTTTATGCTTGATTTAAAAAGTAAATATCCGTTTTCGTTTGCTTTTTTCTAATGGAAATATTCGATCAGATTCTTTAATAGTGCTACAATTCGGTTTTATAGTGTTCACACGACTTACATGTTTTTAAACCTTTCTAGTGTCGGCGGTTAGTAATTATATTTCCTGCATTCGTTCCTGTGTTTATCGTCATTGTTCTAACAAAGTAAACGGCAAACGGTATCAAATGGCAAACAGTCATGGCAGGCCTCGAGATTTAAATATAAATGTTTCATAATTTAAATCTGAATATTTACTCATCAACAATGGCCGCTACAGGGATGCATTAAAAAATGGATTGCCACTTATAGGAATATATAAATAAATACTATAGGATTGGGACATTGAGTACATTTTCCATTGAAACAAAGTATTGATAGCTCCTTCATCAAGCAATTTTCTGACTGTCCTCGCTTACCGTGCAAGCAAGACAAATTGCAGTATAACTTTTGCATTCGGAAAATTTCCAATTAAATATAAATCAGCTATAAATAACAATATTTATAAATATATATTAAAAATGCAGAAAAATTTTTAATAAATTATTTTCAAGATTGATATTGGCTGTGGTATACTTGGATGGAAAAAAAAACATGCATCTATGTCGAACGAAACAAAACAATGAACATATTGAAAATGCTGAATCATAAAGTGTCATTTACAATTGAAGTTCCAAATTGTAATCGGTGATGATACTGATGGAACAATAATATACAAAAGTCAAGAGGAAAAGAGAAGAAAATAAAGAATGTCATTTATCTTGTGCCGCGTGAAGGTTACAGCAAAAGCAAACCAAAAAAATGGGTCCACTGCTATCATTGCAAAGACTGGGCATCTGAAGTATACAGCGAACAAAATAATTCGATTGCCATAACTGCGATGCCGAATAATAAGGAAAGAACATTGCTGTCACTTCACATTTTTGATTATATAATATTATTGTATTTTGTAAATGAAATAGTTTTCGTGTAATCATATTTTAAAGTAAAAATATTACAACCGAGAGATCGGCCTCCGTTGCCACATTCGGCCGTTCCGATGCCGCCTAAGGTCGTCAAAGAATTCTTCGGAAGATCGGTGCAATTGAATTTGGTGCACGAAGGGGCGCACGTGCGTCAGCATTGCTATTATCAACGAGAGGAGACACGCGACCGAGTTTCGGCCGCAGTTTCGCCCGTTAACCCAGTTCTTCTCGAGGACCATTTGAATCGGGTGCGTGCGGCGAAAGGATAGCAGGACAGTCCCGGTTGATTTTCGTCGGGTGAATTTTCGGCGAATTCCCAGGATCGAAAGTGTCCGGCTGCGGCGACTGCGTGTCGCGGAGTGCACGCGAAGATTAAAGGCTACGGACCACCGGAACACAAGAGGGACAAAGGAAATAATAACGGCGCCGCTTTCATTCCGGTTACGAGGAGAAGAAAAAGAAAAAAGGAGAGAGCCAACGAAAAAAAAAAAAAAAGAAATAGGCACGCCCGCCCTTCCGTTGCGTCGCTTTCCCTCGCGAACATTGGAAACGGGCCTCGAAAGACATCGCAAACGACTACGGATCCTGCTGCTGTTCCACCACGCCCGGCACCGGATGGAGTCAACGATGAAACCGATTTCGAAAACCGGGGAAACCGCACGACGCGAAACGCAACGCTGTTCGCACGCTGCTGACGATTATGGCGAGTTTCTCCTCCGCTATATCTATCGAATGATCCCTATCCGGCGATCACCGCGATCCTTTTCCGAATCGTGTTCGTGTTGCAATTTTCGTGACTTATTTTATGAAGATCCGTAGGAGACAAACATTTTCCACGCCATTGCAATGAACATAGATTGATAACGCAATTCATTTTTATCAATATGTACGTTTTCCCGCGTTTCACTACTAATAAATGCGTACACGTCCATTAGTTAATAAGATTACACAGTTTAAAAGACAGTTTCATCCCCGCAAGTAACATTAATGCTTGCCAAGCAGATCTTTATAGAAAATAAAAATTATTTTCGCGAACTGCATCAAACGGAAGTCAGGCAGAAAATTCTTTCTTTCTTGAATAAATTCGATGAGCTGAAAATAATGTTCGGCAATGCTTAGATACTTTAAATCGTTCTATTGTTTGAAATTGAACTTACTCGTTTCAGTCATAAATACTTAAATTACGCAGTCTACTTAACACACCTAACGCCGCTGAATCTAATCGAACACAAATGAATGTATGGTAATAATTCGAATACGAGTAATGCGACGTATAATTTAAACGCGAGTAACTCAGAAGTACTTAAAACGATGGTTCTGGTCTAAAGGGTTATCTAGTCTAAAACGACCGAAAAAAAATGGAAGAACCGAGCCGACGTGTGCGCCGGCAGATCCTACCCGGATTAGGGTATCTATCGGATCAACAAGCGGCAGCATTCCGTCGGTTCGTAATCCTTTCGAGGCCTATTGTTAGAATCGTCGACGCGGCTGACGCGCGCCTAAATAATTGGAAGGCGCCGTTGTCAGCTAATAATGACGCACGAGCGGCTGAGCCGTTCACGGATCCATCAGCGGATACAGAAGCAGCAGCAGCAGCAGCTTCGGCTGCTTAGGTGTTACATATTAAACGAGACCGTATCCTAACGTTGGCTAGCCGAGGCAACCACCTGTGCGCATAACTAATACCATATAATAAGGGCTCATGAATATGAATTTCGGTGGGCCGGGCTACCCGGCTTATCACCGCGGATCCATCGGGCCTCTCCGGCCCCGTGCAACCCTTTAAACAGCTCGTAGATCGGCATAGTAATGCCCCCTCCGTTGGGTCCGACATCCTATCCTCCCTCCTTTTTCTTTGATCGATACGCGAGCACCTACGTAAACGGTCCCGGTTAGATTCGGGGACAGGAAGGCACCCGTCAAAGAAAGAGCCCCGAGAAAGCATTCTATCTCGACAAGAACCGACACAGGTGTTGTCGATCGCTTAATTTTCTTTGGACGCCGAACGGACACCGATCCTTTACAATTTCTTCAGCAGAAATCGTTTTCGTTCTTCCTCGCAGATCGTGACGAATCTTTTGAGAATCTAATCAATACACTCTCGTATTCTATTCATTATCTACCGTTTATATATTGCTCAAATAATTATAGAATAGACAATTTTTGTATAAAGAGTAGCCAATTTTGACTATAATTCCGCGGATAATCATTTTTGTATGGTTATTTGCTTTTTAAATTAAAGCTTGGAACCCTTACTTTAAGATAAAGTTTTGAATTTTAAGGCTAATGCACCATAGCCGATTAAAAGTGAGGCCGCGTTTGCCATATTGGAAATTGCCAAATTTGACGAAATGTGTAGATTTTGTAAACTGTTTCGAAGATACCGTTCGCAGCCGGATGAACTTCGATCATTTCCTTTAATTTTAATAAAAGCATATGTCGCTGTGATTTTCCCCCGGAAAGTTACAATTTCTCTTCTCAATTTTTCTGACGAGTGAAATATGCACAGACACATATGCATAAAGAATAAAATTGTTTAAGTGTGTTATTGGTAAATACTAAAATCATCTATCATTCTAGCATTGATCCGCAGACAAGGATCAATTTCATCGAACAATACATATTGCGCCTGTTCATTCATATTTGCCACAAATGCGGAACAATTAGTGGTCTAGACTGCGACTAGAACCAAATAGCTATCCAACAGGTGTTCGATAGTTAATCGAAAGAACCAATTAAATTTCGAGCTCGCCAATGGAACAACTGTGTAAAACGTCCGCGTCGGTGGTTTCGAACGGTGCACGCACCGACGCACGCGTGTCCTCTGCGCGTAGGGAAGCTGACGGATGGCCAGGAGCGAGCGTGTGCGTGCGAGCAGCACCGTGACACGAGGCCCGCTGTTCTTTCGGCATGCGTGTGCGCACCGTGAAGAAGAGATACGGCCGAGCTAATATCCGTGGAGAGACTTCTTATGTTCTTGCGATGTAATAAAGACTGGCTAAAGGGGGACAGATGCGATCGTGTGGCAGACGCCGCGATAAATTCTCCCTGCTGCAGTCGATTCTTCTTCTTCTTCTGCCGCTGCTGGCCCTCGGCGTCGCCGCGCGATCGCCGATTTCAAAGAAATCCGCTCCGCGGAACAGCGAGCCGAGCGGAATGGGAAATGAGCCCCGATTCTTCCCAAATTTCCCTTTCTGCATATGCTTCGGGTCCGATCGATTGTTCTTCTGATAAGATAACGCCGTCCATTCAACCTTTGCGCACCGTTCGCATTTCTGATGATTTTAGACTGCAGTCGTTTTTAAGGGTGAGCATCAAGTATACTGTTAAAATAAGGATGATTTTCGGCATTCGATTATAACGCAAAACGTTGATGAAATATTCCACACATAGGTATCCTTGGACATTTGAAGATTCTGTTATAATTAGTTAAATAACCAGGCAGTGGATTTTGGTATATATATTAACAATGTGACCGTTACGTACACGTTCTCTATACAAGAATGATCTTACATAGCTAAACAGAGTCGGTGGTTCCCAGAAGAGAACATTCTGGAATTCTTAATATAGTAATTGTATCTCTACATAGGTGTCGACGTCGTTAACGTAATTAAACACCTATCGTGTCCTACCATATCGACACATATCGTGTTTACAGTTATAAGCTAAAACAGCTATTCTAACAGGTTCTTCCATTTTCTTTTCGTTATATTTATAAACGTTTATTGAAATACCGAATGTTGTTCTTCATAAATCTAACCGCCTTGTATTTAAAAAAAAAATACAAAGTAGAAGACTATGACATATGACTCTGAAAATTTATTGGAATAAAAATTTTACGAATCAAAATTTTGCATATAAATAAAACCATATCACAAATTCGATTAATTTGAATGTGATCTTGTAGAGAAACATGCTTTCAAAAAAATTCATGAAAGATCGATCTGCAAATTTTGCGTTCTTTAAAAGAGGAGTACTTCTAGCGCTCGAAGATCAATCGGTTTCCGTCTCGACTTTCCATATCGCGATGCGTCTGCATACAATGCATCGCAACACCAGCTCCTCGCGAAACAGATGCTCGGTCGCAGACGGTCTCCTGTCTCTCATGACGACTATACGCAATCCTCATCACGTCCATCTGTTTCCTCGGAGTGCGTGTGCTCTGTGGCTGAAAAACCGCAGTGTCCCAACGAATCCTCGTTAATCAACATATCCATATGATCCATCCTGAGCGGTACAATATCATGCGTCTACAGAAACCACGACTGTCACGATGTCCACGTAGAAAGCCATTTTGAAGACAAGTTAGAGGATTTCTAGATGTTAGTACTATCTTTACGAGCCATAAACCAAAAAGCTTCAATACCCTAGCTTACTCTCACGAACACGTTGATTGTCACACCAATGTTTCCCAGCTGGTCAACATGAATTTATTCTGGTGTGTACATTATTATGTAATCACGTGTGACACATCTATTTTACCAGTATTCTTCATGCAAGTTTATAATTGAACAATTCAAAAGCATTGAATTTACTTGAATTACGTTTCTAACTTCCTTGACGTCGCCGGTCATCGGTGACCCTCATGGCATTTAACGTGTTAACCAGGCATATGATTCGTCACAAATGACACAATGCGATGCTTCTACATAAACCACCACTGTCACGACATCTATATACATTAGATGACAAGTCAGCAGAATTCCAGCTCGCTTAGTGCTGCACTAATGAGCAAGTACCTGAAAGTTCGCTGCGTTTCAACGAATTCTGATTAGTCACAAAATATGAGCCGTCGCAAGTAACGGAAGTCGCAACTCTTTGATAAACCGACACCACAACGATGTACCTAAAAGTTGCGGCTGGTAAACCGAAAATTCTCGGCGCCCTACTTCGTTCACATTAATCAGCATATGATCTATCACAAGTAACGCTGTGTCCCTCCATGAACCACCAGCGTTACGATCTGACTATTCATTCGAGAATTTTGACCGAGCTATTGCTACCCTTACGAGCGTCGGAACATCGATCTTCGGATCGACCTAGGCGGCCGCCCGGTCTTATCCATCTAACCGAGTAACCGTCGCTGTCCAACTCGTTGGCTATCCGTCATTTTCACCGGGTCCGTCCTCCCGGCCGACACTCTCGGTCCCGGTGGCGCTCCGTAATGAATAGTCGAGGGTACCCGAGGGGGGGAACGGTGTTCGAAACAAAAACCAACGGCGAGGGAGGCGGCGAGGGGCGAGAGAGGGAGCGAAGGAGAGAGCCGAGAGAACACCTGTGCCAACTGGGGCGCAACCGGGCCACAGACGGATGGACGAGCGAACGGGTGGACAAAACAGGTGGGCCGTCACGCCGGGATTCCTTGGTGCTCGTCCTCCCGCGGCCCGCCAGCCTTTAATTCATCGATTCTCGACATGGGCGCCACCGTTGCTACCTTGTCCGTGCGTGAGTCCCTGGGCTCTTCGAAAAACGGCCGGTTGCATGCAACTTTCTGGAAACAATTATCCGCGCGAGCCTTGTAGCTTGATCACCGTGACGCGAAATGGATTACGGCCGGGCAGCCGTGCAGATTGCTGGATCTACCCAGAGGCTCGCGTTGCCGATGCTGTTGCTGGATCTCTCCTCTTGTTCGATCTTTACCCTCTGTCGACGATCGAAGAACGGGTCTGTGAAATTTAATTACGGCCGACGGGTACGCTTAGGTCGCCGCACGAGGATCCTTCTGTTCAACGGATTAAAAGACCGGCGAGGCTGCTACGGCTGCTATGCATGCAAATGCCCCGCGGCGCGGATTAAGACATCGGTAAACAGTATAATAACGTAATGGGATGGCGCATCGGTCCAGATATAATTAACCAATTGCCCTCGCTGTGCGTGCCGTCTCCTACGCGATTCTCCCCATCTTTTCCTGCATCGAGACGAATCTGTGGCAATCTGCGTGATTTTTGAATTCTCTTTCAGGGGTGAATTATTGCCGTCGCAATTGAGGGCAAAAGTTTTGTGTCGGATCTTTTATCGACTGTGAATTTTTGCGTGTTTATAATCAGAATGACGGTATACAAAGCAGTAATGCTGGTATGGTTTTCTTAACGCTATTAAAAATAAACATTTTTTATTCAACTTCTGCTTATTAGGATCGAGGTTGGCGATCTTCACTTTGTGAAAAGATCGATGGTCTAATCGTCGAATGGTTGCTGACTGTGTTAAATTTTTTAATTTCCCATTTCGTTGGAACCAACACATGAGTGACCCTTACCAAGTCACTTCAACTTCCGTCATTTTACCATTATTTGGTGTGAATTTTGACAACAGAGAAACGATGAATATTCTTTTATAGATACATTGATTAGCACTTCACTGTTTTTAGTAATTGCTCTATATTGCGAGACAATTTTAATTTCTTGTTACATCATTTATTTTCATTCCTAGATTTTGATAGCAGAAGGATTTCATTTTGTTTCGATTTGGAAGAATTGTATAACATTCATATTCAACAGATTACTCATCGTTATAATGCATCTGGTTAATTGGTTTTATTATTGTCAGAATCGTAAAATACTTTCGTTAGAAAACATCGAACAAAGTCACGACAAATGCCAAGATTAAAAGGAAACTACTTCAAAATCAATCATCAGAGTATAAAGACAATATTTGTATAGAGTATACAGCGTGTATTTGTACAAAGTTCCAGATTTTCTGTACGGTTTTATAGTTTCACTCCAGTTTTGCCGAGATCGATTTATTGGCGTGGCTCGCCTATCAGGGCTCGAATTTTCATACTTGCTCATTATTTATGCAACTGTGTAGCTCGCGTGCAGCTCGCGCGGTAAACAGCGCAATTAGCCGGCACACAGGGACGAGAAAAACTCGCACGCGCGTAAACGCGGATAAAAATTTAATCGGGTGAATTGCAAGTTGGCTAATGCGTGGCTAGACGAGCGCGTGCGCCACGTAACGTAACGCGTTCGCTCCCAGAATGAAAAATCTTTGTCGGCGGGAAAGAGGTAGAGAGAGAGAAAGAGAGAGAGAGAGAGAGGGAGGAGTGAGCAAGAGAGTAACATTGAGAGACTGAGAGAGAGAGAGAAAGATCTCTCTTGCAGGCCTATGCTAATTTGACCGATCGATAACCCAGTTTTCCGTTCCGCTTTTCGAGATGGTCATTTCTTGCCTCGGGATCGCGAGCAACCAATTCAAAACGAAATTGCTTTCCTGATCCGTACGCGAGGATTACGGTCTCGGGATAATCCCAGGAAACGACCTCCGCCATTGCTTCCTCTCTTCTGGCTAATCCTAAGCCTCGCGACTTCCTTCTCATCGCTGCCGGCAAGACCAGTTAGGGCGTTCAATCGTTTAGGCTAGCTTCGTGCGGATCAATCATTCCTCGATCTGAATAATTTTAACCTTTCGATCCGTTGCTACGTCATGAAAAAACCGCCTTCGCGGAAAATGTAGCACTGCGTCCGTTATACAAGATAATCAATAAGATATGGCTATTCAAGCAATACAGGTTAGGTAGCTAGGGCGCTAAATTAAATCATTTGTACAATTAATTGTGACGGGTGTAGACCTATGTAGATTGAGGTACATTGAGAATGTAGTTTCATTGATCAAATACTTTGCCATTCTTTAGGAAGTGAACCTTTTAGATACGGCAGGATTTTGCGCAAATAAAGTTTTTCGTAACTAAATTACGATTTTTTCTTAATATATATTTTTCCCGGATATCTATATATAGTACTAATAACATATATTCTTTTCTTAATATATTGTATATACACACTTCCACTTTAATTGTTTGCTTTAATAAATAATAAAACAATTGAGTAAAGCACGAGCCATTCGCGAAAGCCACTATAGTGGCGCGTAGTATCTAAAAGGTTAAATACGCAGTGGTTTGAAACATATACTACTTAAAACTAAAAAAGCTAACAATACCATTGAGATCCAAAACATTGGGAATAGGATTTGAACATTCTAGAAAATCATTTTCTTTATTAGAGCTCTTATCTCACTTCCAAGTATATGGTTGATTCACTTCCAAGTGAATTATTAATTTTATTCATCTTATGACATTAATACTTTTCCGAAAAAGAATGTGAGATATTTAATAAAATGGTAATTTGGCCTCGAAACCAAGAAAGATAGACGATAATGTTATTTATTAAAGCATTTTCCATGGAGATCCTCTAAAGTGTATAGAAGTGTAAATTAAGAAGCCGTCCATTTCGACCTGATAGGTTCAGTGTTAATCCCTTCCACTACGATTCCTTTCGCGCTGAGTTGATTAAGACTTATTTGTCCTGAATGGTTTTAATAATAGGGCCAGACCATATTTATTTCTTTTATTGCCTTTATGTACTTTTGTTTCTAAACTTTGATAAGAGAGGAATTTATCTTTATTTCGACGTGGAAGAAATTAATAATGTTCATATTTAGTAGATCTTGCATGAAATCTGTATCATGAGTCCGACTCGTTATTATAGTGAGTGCAAGGGGTTAAGAAAGTAAAAGCAGCAGTGCATCTTTCCACGCAGATGTACGGTGCAGAAAACCTGCGATCTCGTTTCGATGGGTTAAGACCGATCGCGATGTTTGGAACATCGTCCGTTTCTAGCGGACGTGTACACACGTCAGGACACCGGCTCTAATAACCCGGTTCGAAGCAGGAGGAGTTATGGGTCTTTCCTTCTGGATCGAGAGAGCCGTGCCTCGAAGGGGCCAGATTGAAGGGCGCCCGTTTAACGGTGCTCGAAGGGAGGGTTAACCGGTGCTCTCGATAAATCATAACAAGCCGAGGATGCGTATCGGGCCCGGTCAGAATCTCTCTCCACCTTCGCTTCCGGGCCTGGGGGCGGGAAGCCGATATCACCTGCCGAATTGGCTGCCTACCGGGCGCACGCGGCACCGGAATGCTTGCGGTCGTCGCTTGGTAAGCGTCGAAACCGCGGCCAGATGTTCACGGCGGAACGTCGGACCGGGCTCGGGCCTCGAAGGTGCCAGAGATCGCGATCGCACATTACGAGAGTCCCCTTATCGCGGAACCGCGGACAGGACCAGCTGCGTAGATTCTCGGCAGGGCCGAATTTATCGGGTCGATCGCCGTATAATAAGCTAATCGGGCCTTGTATCGCTGTTGCCAACCTTTTTCGCCACGATCTTCGCCGTGGAACACGCGTCACGACGCACGGACCCTCGCAACCACCGACCATCGCTTTTTCTCGGGCACGGCTGACTGGTCTGATAGGTTCCTCGAAGGGAATTAGGGAACCGCGGACGATTAGAGCAGTCTCTACTTCGTTAGCGAGATAGCTGGATCGTAGATGGCGACTTTTTCCTCGACCGGAATCTTCGATCCGATCGGGACGGATGGGTTGCCGAAGAAATCGGTTGCTGCAGCCGTTTATTAGGACCGTTTTTGTGCTAGGAGGCTCCGACAAGTAGACGATTTTTAGGACAATTGTTAGGTCCGTGAATTTAGACTGTTCGTTACAACTATTTATATCGATGCCTATGTTTAGAGTTGCAATGTTTTATCAAAAGTAATAAAATTGTTTCATGAAACACTAGTTTTATTATAATTTTTGTCAACAATACATCAAATCTCTTGTTTAATAGTAAGAGAATAGCTCTGCAGTAATCATCGTTTGTGAGTGGAAATAATAATTACTTTAAGATCTTGGTAATGCAATTATCACATCATTGCATTTTTAATTTTTAGAAGCAGGATTAATCATCGATTTGTCACCACTCGCTGCTACATGAGCTGAGTTGTTGCACTACTAATGTTCATTTTTTAAAAATTTACTGAAAGTTGAGGTATACAACCTACTTGCCAAAGTGAAACAATTTATCCGACATGTATGCTATTTTTATAATACACGCATAGAAGGCACTTTTTAAAAAGAAGAAAAACAGGGCACATTTACACGTTCAAATAGTTTCTTATCATTTTTTACTAATGTAAACAATTGATTGACCTTGAAGGTTTCAAAACGGAATTCAATCGCTTTAACACCTTGTTCTTCCCATCATAGAATATATCTTTATAATCGCAACGAAGTTTAATAATTCAAATCGTATCCATTTTTCTTCATAATAATATCATCTCTAAACTTATAATTTTTTATAAGCATCTTTAGTCTACTTGCTACCTATGCACTATTTTCCAGAAGAGGAAACTTCAAGTAGTTGTAGTATCTGTCCGTTCACCTCGACCATCCTTAACTGATCCTGAAGGCATGCATTTAAACGTTCATACTTTGGCATTCATCAGTGCCGTTTCTATTGTATCCTTACCACAAGGAAATCAAGCCATGAATTCCAAACAGCGCATGTCCACTCTATACCATTACACGACTACGTGGTTGTCTTCTTTGCTTTCTCGAATCTATCTAATACAGTGTGAAGCATTGCGAAAATTTCATCCCTGGAATACGTTTGAATAATTCTCATCGAAACGTAGGCATAATTGAAAATAAAACAAAGAAAATGATGTTAACTGATTTGAGCTGTTTCGGAATAGTAAATAGTTTTTTTTTTAATTTCTCATGATTTTCCCGAATAAAATTGCTTATCTAAATGCACTTTTTTCCAAAAGATAGCTGTCCACTTACCTCTATTAGCTAGAATGCTGATCTAAATTCTCACATTTGTATCCATAAATGAAATACGATAAACATATAATTTCCTACGTTTTTGGTGAATAAAAATAGATATTAGCACAGAGGGTAATCGGATAATTGAATTAGTTGACTGCAAGCGTCCTTTTCTCGCCAGTGAAACGGCTCGCAGAGAATCGGCGGCTCGAGCGTTGAGTGTTTGATAGATGGATGCCGGTCGTGTGTTCCGGGAAAGCAGAGGTGCATACGTGTGCGGCTGAACAGGTAGATGCGAGTTGGTCGAGAGAAAGGGTGCCGGGAGGAAGCGGCAAGAAGAGCAGCTCTCCGGCAAAAGAACGAGAAGCCGGTAATTTAGAATGGCACCGCGATGCATAGGCTAGGTCAAGCCGATCGAGATAATAGCCGACGAGCGAGTGGTATCGTACCTGTGCCTGCAGATATATCTCGGCTGGGATGTACAGCTAACGGCGCACGTTGATGAGAGAATGGAGGGACGGATGATATCTTCGGTTAAGTTCCATGGCAATCGGGAATGGAAAGAAGCCGCACTCGTTGGACCTTCACTTCCTCTCATTGTTCCACCTTGCCCGGTTCCACCGCCCTTCCATCTCGCCCCACTGCCCCCTTCGCCACCCCACTGTCCGATGGAGGTTTTGCCTCCTTCATGCAAAAGGATCGCCCCCGTTCGGTTAGGACGCTTTCATTCTTTTTCCGTGGATCGCGCGGTCTCGCTCGCGCCCTCGCGACAAGCAGCGGTTTTCTCAGCTGTTAATTCGCCCCGGGGCTCCCGTGCACCACGGCCCACGGCAACAATATAACATCCGATTAGCTCATTATGCGGAGATCGGCAGATCGATAAATTCGACGCGCCGGATCTGGGCCGAGTACGCGCGATTATTTTACGCGATTCTTGCCCGGGCACCCGAGACACAATATCCGTCCGGAGCATCGTTGCGTGTAGGCAAAAGATCCCAGATATCGTTGCAGACATCACGGAAAACTTCCTAGCTGACTAGTCTGTCGATGAATTTTCTGCCGCGAATCAGGCGATCCGAGGTATCTGAGAAAATCGATACGATCTGACTTCGTCTAATCGTCACTGGTTTTCTGCAGGATTTTTAGAAAAAGACACCATGTCGCTATTAGACTAGAGATAAATTAGCAAGAAATAATAACAACTTGACTGCATTTT
Source organism: Augochlora pura (assembly GCF_028453695.1). Classification (NCBI taxonomy): domain Eukaryota; kingdom Metazoa; phylum Arthropoda; class Insecta; order Hymenoptera; family Halictidae; genus Augochlora; species Augochlora pura. The sequence continues at coordinate 10,574,001 of NC_135781.1, read as the reverse complement.
CACGATGCAGAATCCTTTAGGCGATGATTTATACGAGTCTAATTTCTAATTCAGACCCTATGATCATATAATAAAATATATAATCATACATAAAAGTATAAATATTTTGCTCTTCCAACGTTTCTGTTTTACATTTTAAGTTACCAAGATCTACAAAACGCGTTGTTTAAATTCTCATTACGGGCTCAGACAAAAAATTCGATTGAACACCATTTTTCATTTGTTATTATTCCCACCGAATGGTCAATTAGTTGATCATGGAAAAAAATTAAATTAAATTAGTTGGTCACATTGGAAAAAAAAGTTTAAGTCGCTTGATCGAATTTGAAAGAAGTTATTTTATGTGTCAGTCGACGATCGGTAGCCGGTTGATGTGATGAGCGAAGCCGTTGCAAGGGAAAGCCGAGCTCCTTCGAAAAAACTGATTATAGCTTTGCACCGAACCGCGCCGTACGGCACCGATCGCGCAACTCGCGCACGAACTTTCCAGTTGAAAAGCGCGGCTGTCCGATCGCCGGATGCGCGGCGCAACAGCGCCGGTGTCGCCCGGGGAACACGCTTCGCCGAAGAATGACAATTACAGAAAGGCGGTGGTCATTTGGCTGACTAGGAATTAAGAGAAACGGCCAAACGATCGCCGCCGATCGGCGCTGTTCTGTGTAATCGAGGCCTGACCCACAGTCGCCTCGGCAAATTAGGAGGTCCGGGAAGCAGTGCAAGTATTTATAAGCAATAAAACACAACCTTCTTTCGAAGACTGTACAGTGTCATTTCAATGGTTTCCAAATGGCTTCCAGGTTAATGATACGTACGGCATTTGTTATCTGTCAACTACGCCCGTAACTTTTGCCTGGGAATTTTGGGATCTCGGGACATGCAGAGGGTTTCATCTTTGTTCAATTTCTTATGAACATTTTTATGGTTGTTAGGAAATTGTAAGGATTAAATTACAATTCGCAGATGAACGTACGGCGAACACCTTCGTATTTGAGAATAAATCATTGTACGGGCTATTGTCTCCTGAATCGCGTTTAATCCTCAGAGTGCAATTACTCGCTGCATGGTAGCAGAATCTTTCGCGAACCATACCGATGTTTCACTATTGAATGCTTGCGGCTATTTGAGTCCGAGACACCTACCTCTGTTTCACTATACACACACACAGCTTGTTCACTGTTGATAAAATAGAAAGGTCTTTCTAGCTCCGTTACCAGATATTTGATACACAATCTACTACACAACTATTTATTATTAGTTAATTATCATTATTATTAATTAGTTTAAGACAAGTTATTTATATTGTCTTTATTGAAATTGATTAACGAGTTCGATCTCCTCATAAACTCCGCATGTTTAAGCAGCACACAAAAAATATCATACCGAATTTTGTAAATTTCAAAATAATTCTCTCGCGCAAATTTTAAGAAGTTTCAACGATTTTTCACTTGTTCGACGAGCGCGTCAAAAATGGCAATAGAATTGTATACGTTCCAAGATATGGACAAACGTCAATTTTTCCGTACACGTTACGAAGTCATTAGAGTTAAACGGTCCGTGCATTTTCCACGAGAGCTCGCCGCCACAAACATGCGATCAAACAGGTAGTAAACATTCGTGACATTACAGATAACGTTGCTGGAAGAGGTCAGAACATACCGACGCGACGGCCAGATCACCATAATCTGCTGATTCACCGTCGACGAGTGTTCGATGCAGACGACTTATCGGGGACCGCCGACGAGAAACCTGTACAACTAGCCGGTAAGCGCGGACTTGGAGATAATGGTCGCTTATTAGATCTAGCCGATCGAATTCTTGCGATTGTGTGCCCTGGTTGCCGCCGCGTTGGTCGATCTTTACATAAAACTAAATTTTCTGAGCGCGCTGAAGCGAGACACGGTAAAACTGTATTCACGGTAAGCAATCGGAAAATTGATAACTCCGTAATTGTTGATTTTGGATATAAAAATCCAACGAATACAGATAACACGACTTAAAAAATATTTCTGTGCATTTACGGCGGTGCGTCAACGGTACTTTCTCTACAAATTTTTTAAACGTATTAAAATATTCATGCTGTTGAATGGAATACACTGCTGCATTGGAAAGAGTCTAAATAATCATTCTACGCAAGGATCATTTGCACGGCTTTCACGGTTAAAACAGGATAAGTGGCTAAAGCGTAGAAGACTCCATCCAGTAGTTATCGAGAAGCAACATTGCTGTTGGACTGTGCAATTTAAATTCGCACGGGTACGCCCGGGTCAAAATGGACCCGGCGTTCGAGGATTATCGGCGTGTTGAAACGACGGAGAAACGGCTCAAAGGAAACGCATGTCTCCCATGCCCCCACCGGGCAAATTACAGAAATTATCCAGCGTCAGGCTTATCAGCGGCATAACTACCGTAGCGAGCAATCTCGCTGGAAGCCTGACGCTTCGGACAGTTTCACGGCTTTTCCTTTTGTTCGCGAGTAACGAGCCGGCTGTCAAGCGGATCACGCGGATTCAATCTTCCGTGTCCCGCATCCGGGAAAGCAGCTCGTTTGCCGAGTCTATTGCGTCGATAAACTGATGTTCAGCTGTGAATCAAGCGTTTGCCTCGGTTTATGGACTGCCAGTCGAACGTTTCAGCGGTCTTTGATTAACGGCGCAAACCGTCCCGGTTCAACGAAACCAGAGATTGACGTTATCTGGATGCAAGATTATTTAAATAACGAATCGAATAGAAGATACGTTGTCTTTATTCGTTATTCGACTGTTCCAATAAAACAAGTATTTTCATTCGACGAGTATCGAATAAATCATTCTATTCGATATAAGGCGAACTTAGCGTCGAATAAAATGTTCATCTTCCATCCTTTATCGTGCAATTTGCGACTTATACTTAAAATAACTGACATATTTTTCGTCAACAGAAATCCTGTTCATTTTAGTGAACGAAAATAATTGCCTTGTGCAAACTCTTATTCTAACTTTTTGAAAATATGTGAACAATGTTGAATAAAAAAACATCATAACTTCGAAGTTATTGGCTAGGCTCAGTATTTGAAACTAATGTCAGAAGAAGAGATGCTTCTTTGTAAGGAAAATTAAACTTTGGTTTTGGGTAAAGACCATTTCTGACAGAACAATTTTTGTTGAATCGTATACATTGTCATAGCACATATTATCAATTAAATGGGGAGAAATAATTTGAAGTGCAAAAAGTTCAGTAGGTCAATTTATACATATTAACACCAACGAGCTATGGACAGGGTTGCAAAAGGTGAAACTTGTCTTTCCTACTCCTGTATTATTAACCAAGTTATTCTGATTTACTGTGTCTTCTATATGTAGGCTAGCCTCAATGTCGAAGTGTAACATATACCTACTATGAATCTTAAATGTGTGCCGCATTAGTCTACATCAGTGAAACAGTGTTAGGTTGCGCCAGACTATGGTATATAGATAGTGGAACAGCGAATTTAGAATAATTACGTGCCATGTTGCTCCTACACATGTAGTCTTCGATATTGTAGTAATACAGAAAAAAATACTTCCATTGGAGGCAGAATCATCTTTTTGCATTACAGGGAAATGTGATGAATAATGTTTCAATATTTTATGTCTTTCGAGACCGCTCCTCCGAATATAAAATTCTTGTAATATGCAAGAGCATGCTTTGTCAAGATTTAGAAATTAATTTTTATTATAGTATATTTCAGTGAAGCGAATTATATACAACGGACGGGATTTGCAAGATGTTGAAGGATTAAACGAGTGATTGCTATGATAAATTTTATGATTACAGTTTCGTTTTCATTAATTGAAGCTTCATAATCTTTATAGAATTTATTGCAAATAGTGATTCGGTAGACGGCGTGTTTATTATTTTTGTCAGACGCAAGCTCACAAACGGAGTGACACGATGATTTCTCGACGAGGGTGGCTGCAAAAAATTACAGGGGATGAAATTTCTATATTTTTATAAAATACCATCGTCAAAATAGACATTGACCTGACTGGAATATAAAATAGCTTGCCCACCAAGTGTATTCCCTACTAAAAAGAAGAGCATGTACAATAAGGCTAGTGCGAAAAAATGTAGTTATCAAACTGAATTTCGAGTTGGGTAGAAGCGAGACTGTAACTCCGTCGTGAAATGTAGTCATCAAGCTGTACGTTGACGTCCAACGACGACACAATTCCTGCCTCGCGAATCGTGTTTACCACTGAAGAGAAGAAAACAGTGCGAGCGAGGGTTAAATCGAAGAAAAATGTCAAGGGGTGAAGTTCTGGCAGCGCAGCAGAGTGTCAGCACGTTCCATCGGATCTTTCAGAATGTAGTAGGGGAGACGCTGTCGTTCGGGGCGTGTTAAGAAAACTAGTGGCATCAGACGAAAGAAAAATTCGTCGAGAACGATTACAGTTGCCATGAGGCACGACATATGCTCGTGCGAGGGTAGTTGCGCAGTCGCGGCTTGCCGGGAAACAAAAGCGGATCGGCGCGGCGCGGAGTGGCGAGTAGCGAGCGAATGGAAGCGAATGGAGGAGAGTGGAAGCGAGTGGAAGCGAGTAGCAAGCAAGTTGCGTCGCGTAAGTGTGCGTAAACGCGTGTAATAGGCGGGGAGGGTCCCACCAGCTGGCGTTAGAGTGACAAGATCTAAAATTAGAGCGCTTGCGTTGCGTGTCGATCGTCGCATGCGCTTATCATCCGCCCCCTTCCGGCTTCGCCTTATTTTCATAACTTCTTTCGATTCTTTACTCCGGCACTCCGTTCGTCTCCCTCGATTTCTGCGCGATCTCCCGTTACCCGCTCCTTCTCCGTCGCACCCTCTCTTTTTCTTGCACGAGCGGCGCAACGCTGCATCTCTCAATGCACCGGTCGCGTTTCCTTCGTTCGTCGGACCCCTGTCGCCAGGAGAAACCGTGAGAAGGAGATCGATGATGCACGGAACTCGAGCGGAGACCGCGGTGCTCGTCGCGACGATCAATTGTTCGCTGCAGGCGCGCGAAACCGAGCTAGAGTGGCCGAAACAAAGATAGGTCTATCTCATTTTTGTGATATAACATTGGGTTTTACGTAATATTTCTTTTTGTCTTGTTTTTATTAGATGATTCGTTACAGTGCTTTCTTGTAATACACGTAATTATTTGAATAATATAATTTTGGATAATACGGTTATTATATCGGCAATAGAAAAATTTGGAAATTTTGTGGGAAATAAATATAGGTTCGTTTGATATTTTTGCATTTGTGTTTACGATGCTACCATAAATGGAATTAGAAGTTAATTAATTACGAAGAAAACTTACTATTTAGATCACGATAAAATATTGTGATAACTCACTGATTATTTCAAAATCTTGAAATGATAGAATTTTGGGGTTAGATTTGAAATGAATGTGTCAAAACATGTCATAAAAAAATTGGACTGTAGAATTTTCCCTTTCTCCATAGGGTAGCGTACTCGGTTATTATGGCGTGACGAATTGCTGTACCTTCCTTTTTCAGAAAAAAATCAATAAAATACAAGAATAATAGTAATTGATATATCCTTCATTTCTAACATTTCTTACATATCTGCGTTTATAGTAATACGTACGAACAATTGAATATCTGAATTCTTTACTCACCAACTAAAAAATGCAATTGGGAAAATAAGTTTACTTGGAAGAAAGAAGAAATTTGGAAGAAGATTATCTTGACGTAATCCATTGTGTTTTAGGGAATCTTTGAAGGACATATTTAATGCAATTGCATGATACTCACGGTTAAGTAAGCGAATAATATTTCACCCTTTTCTTGCTCTGAACGAACTCACCATATTTAAAGAATTAATCGATCGTTTTAGTCAGCCATTGAAGAAATAAATCGACTTGCAATGGCGGAATATCTGATATTCCTTTAAATTGTAGTGAAAATACCGAGAATATCCCAGGAATGAAGAGAATTGTATATCGAATTTAGAAATTACATTGAATGCAGCAATAAATTCTCCACGAAAAACTCCAAACATTTTTATACAGAACTCAATATTTTCGAAATAATTTATACATTATCAACTTTATTTATGCCCTAAAGAAACTGTTTAAAGTACAAATGTTGTATGGGTAACAAGGGTCAATTTCGTACAAAATGTAGGTCAGAAAAATTATTTTCGTATTGGTCTTAAAATAGCTTCGGGTACAAAGGGTTATATTCTTAAATGTAGATCAGTTCTCAAAAAAGCTAGCTATGACAAATCTTCTAATTCTATTAGAATAGAAATTTCTGTACCAATTGTAAAACACTGTATTCTAATAGAATTTCTATTCTAATGGAACAGAAATTATAACGCCGAGCAATGCAAATCAAACAGAAACAGGAACCACTAACTCTCCTATGACAAACTTCCAAAGAATCTCGCCCCAGCGCTATGGGGTAAATCGATCAAGAATGGCTGACCAACTCGCCCCATTTTCCCTACTCGCCACCCCCGTCGATTATCCCCGAGGTGTAGCATAGTCCGACGAGGGAAGCGGGAGGGGGGGGGGGGGGGGCGGGCGAGATTAACCGTAGAGCCTCGAGAGAACTAATGGCTGGCGCGCGTGTATGTCTACCTATAATTTAACATAAGTACGAGCCGCGGTTGGTGGTTGCAACCTCCGCGAATAAGTGCATTTTGCTCCTCGACAGTCTATTTTATGGGGCGGGTCGCTCCGCTTTCGTGCGGCGTGCACAAAAAAAAAAGGAAAGCATCCCCCGAGGATTTAGGACGGTTGCCCGACGTCGGTCGTCCTCAACGTCGACGTCCCCTGATACCGCCCCTCCGACGCCGGGCGCCGACGTGGAAACGCCGCGCCGTGGAAATTCCCGCCGTGGTTGTTGGCCGAGCCGATTTCAAAGCCGGCCCGTGTCCGCGCGCCGCTCGCTCCGCGCGTAATTTTCGCGATAATATAGCCGCCGTTACGCCACCGATTTATGGTTGTTCCGGGGTCCCGGAGCGGGGCAGCGCCGCGCGGATTTTAAACGCGCCGACCGTCACCGGTGAAATACGCTGGCCGCCGCTTCCGAGAAGCGCGGCCGCGGAAAATCGTTACTCCCGTTAACGGCCAGATTTTCGCGGAAAAGACGATTAGCCGCGGCGATAACTGCCTCGTTTGCCGCGTTTTCTTGCGAGGCGAATCAACCGGCAGGATTTTAGGAATTCGGAGATCAGCGGGACTCCGTCGTGCTGAGAGCTGAAACGCGATCTGATCGCACGGTATCGATGATTAGGCTGAGATTCCTGGCAGAAAATTTTGTTGGCAGGATTTAAAGTGTGAAGATTTAAGTTGGGCTTGGGTTGAGCAATGAACTTCACTTGGATGAGTCTAATTTGGTAAAAAGTTTACTCACTTTAATCGGCGATGTTCTTTTTGAATAATACAGTATCGTAGTCAGATATAAGCTGAGCTCGATTGCATATTTTATAGATTGAAGAAAATTTTTTTTCGGTAAATATGCTTTTA